>NC_143014.1:246548885-246711385 GCF_055824585.1 Amblyomma mixtum
CCCCGCGTCTACGGCCGGCGCCAGGGACACGCTGGCTACTGCCCATCCTACGGACATGGCTGTCATCAGCATGGCTGCCTGGTAGCCCTGGAAGCCGCAGTCGTGCGCGAAGTCCACGATGGTCAGTGTGTACGTGAAGATCGCGAAGCAGCCGCACGCGTTCGTCGTGCAGCAGATGGGGAAGATTCCTTGCAGGAACGGCCGCACCTGAAACGGCATCATCGGGGCGCTTCAGTAGTGCGCCTGCAACCGGCTCTCCATAGCGCTTCAACTTCAGCTCTTCGTCAAGGCTATCAACGCTAGAAGAAAGTGCTTGGTATGACCATTTCGCATAGCGCTACTTACGATGACGGTGACACGAGTTCATCTGACAAAAATCACTCATTGACTAGGGAGGGTAAGGGATCAGAGGTGTTGAAAGATGCAGGCTGGGCCAGCCATCGAGCAGTGTCTTGCACTGTCACACCATGCGGAACTTTCCGATTGAGCGGCGAAGGCATGTAGAGCGCCTTCGACGCGCAGTCGGTCTCCGTTGAGGTATGCATGTTTTTACGCCTCGAAGCTGGCAACCTGCATTGCTCTGCGACCCCAGGTCCGCGAATTTGTAACGTTCGCCAAGCAAGTGTTTAATAGCTGGCGGTGTCACCATGCTGCAAGCAGGGCACTTACTCTGTATGGGAGGCAAACAACGCCACAGCCTCTTTTGGAAGCAGTCGCCGCTCTCCTCGGGCCGGCCAGTGCTATAGCATTTTTGGTGTGCACAAGTTGTAGTTGTATAGAGTAGGAGTTGTGCACAAGTACTTGGTGTGTGGCTGGCTGGTGAGCGGTGCTGCATGTTTTTCTCGTGCGTGAAGTGCTTCAGAAGCTCATTTAACCCTCGGCGTCTCCGTCGCCTTGGCAAAAGCACACATGCTGCGTTGGAATCGCATTGTAAGGCACGAGCCTTGTCGCGTTGCTGCGGCCGTCGGAAGAGGCTGCTATAGCAGCGGCGTGATTCGCTTCGTTACGACACAAGGCCGCGGGGCTGCAGTCGAGGTTGACAGAATAGCATGCATAACCCATTCACGGCATCAAAACTCAGACACTTCACCTATGATAGCCTCGGTAAAGCTGTTTCGGGCACCGCGGCTTGCACGCGTATTCCTAATGGTTCGCACCTTGGCTTCGCATGCTAAAAGAACTCTGAGTAATTACAGTGCACAGGAAAACAGGCGGCAACTTGCACGCTGCACGGATAGAAAGAAAAAACGAGTGGTGTTCATGATATGTACGTTCGGGGTGTTTCTTTTATGGTCCAAAATTAAAAAGGAAAGTTGTTGATGTAAAGAGAAGCTTTTTGCGGCATAGTAATACCGGTTTTCGCGGACGTCAAAAAACTGGCGAATCATGTCGACCAGTAAATGGTTAACTACGTTCTGATAACTTTCTAACTCTTACCGACAGGCACCTGACTTCAATTAGAGATTTGTAGCCGGCCGTTAGTAATAGCCATATCAGTTTTTAGAATTTCGGAAACGCGATTACCGTCGCCGCTGTGGCTCAACTAATTTTGGCTACATCGTGCCAAAATACAGGCGCTTTCGGAAAACATGCGGGTAAAGTAACCCCTCCAGTACACAGAACTGGTCGAAATAGCCAAATTTTGTCGAGCCACAGCGGCGAGGGTAATCGCGCTTTCGAAAATATAGTTACTCATATGGCTATTACTAACGAGCGACTACAAATCTCTAATTGAAACCAGGTGCCTACCGGTAATAGTTAAAAAAATTGACTATTAGAATTTGGTTAATCCCTTTACTAGTAACATGACTGGCCTTTTTTTTGACGTCCACCAACGCTGGCATTACTACACCTCAGAAAAGCTTCTGTTTACCTCAAATTTTTTTTTTAAATTCTGGACCTTCTAAAAAAAAACACCCGGTATACACAAATGATGCATGCCAACAGTAATCGAAAGAAAGGCAATCACAGATTAATGTTTATTTTTTATGGTGTTCATCAACGCAAATTAATAATGAAATTATTTCATGGCTGAAAGATAACTGAACAGAAAATGGAAGAAGAAGCAACAAGTACATGCTGCCGGTGTGATCCGAACCCCCTAACTTATAATTTTGCGTCCGGTGCTCTACCAGCTGAGCTACGGCGGCGGCTGTCCAATCTCCTGCATTTCACGGGTATTGATGCTGCGTGTAACCTAACGTTGAGAGTGTTCACCAGCGCCACCCTCAACCACAGCGATTGGTGTCCTGTATTACCGCGAGTGTCAGGTAGGTACATGATCGAGCGGCGAGGGCGAAAGCTTCCGCCCTCGTCGCGCGATCGCTGTAATGCAGACTGTTATTCTTCTTCGCAAGTGGCAAACATGGGGAGGCGGTACAGAGCTTCCTCACGGCATAACCTGCCTTTCCGCATCGCAAGTCTTTCGTCATTGCTTCATCTTTTTTTTTTAAATGTAGACATGGGACGCGAGGTACACGAAAACAAATACTGGGCCCGTACGTATTCTATACGTTGTCCATTTTTCATTCTGCCTTTCACGTTCATGTTGTCCTCTGTCATTGGTCACTCATATATACCTGCGGCTTCCAAGCGTCTGCGGGAATCGACCTCACTATTGGCTGCGATTGGCTACTATACGCAGCCAATGATGAGGTGCATCGCAACGCTCTGCCAACTACAGGTGAACCGGAGCTGGCCACATGCTGCCATTGGTGTGCAGCCATTGGTGAGTTCTGGTCGCCAACCACCCAATGACCGAGTCGCTGGCCACAGTCGCTTGAAAGCCGCGGGTACATCTGAGTGATCAGCGACAGAGGACCAAACTGGCGCGGAACAGATAACGGAAAATGAACGGCTAATGAAGTACGGTCCCTGGTCAGCGTTGGATCACCGACGAAGGTGCATGAAGCGTGTGCATACGCATGATGAAGTGCTTTCGTGTCAGAGATAATAGAAACAGTATCCACGGAGTGTTCTTGCGGACTTAATGCAGATATAAAGGCTATAAAGAGGAACAAAGTATATCTGCTTACCTTTTTTAATACGGCTCTCCACTTGCGAGTATTTTGTTTGCTTTCATCTTGCACTGGGATGTGACCGTTCGTGTTTTCGCGCACCTGCGTGGCAAAGAGTAATTTCATTTTACTCTGTAAAGCACGGAAAAAAAGACCACTTAGCCGAATGTAATCTGCATGATAAGGATGCTGTCACCGCTTCTCAATATAGTCGACGAATTCTGTGAATCCGTTGAGCATACTCCACACCAGTGGGCGTTGTGCTCCTCAGGGGAACCATACTCAGCAACTATACTGAGAATGACCCGTCGCTCGAGCCTCCTGCTGCTTTTTTTTTTTAATCTCGTGGAAACAGGGAAGATATTTTTAATAACATCGAGGCCGCGGAGCCCTTTACATAACTCCCCGGCCACGGGTGTGCTCGAAGTACATGCAGTGCACGTTGGACAGCAGGCATACCTATAACAGTGGCTTCGAGGTACTCCATGGCTGGAGTGTGATGTTACTGCCTTCTGATACGATGTGCGAACGAGCTCGTGAACAGGTGAGCAGTCATTTCAAAAGGCTGCTGCTGCTTGCAGCCTGTTCAAGCGCACTCGGCGCTCGGCAGAAAAGTCAAGGCAGAAGGCAGATCTTTTCGACAGTCGCTAGTCAACTTTACCTTAACAGGGGTCGAAAGTTAAACGCTTGAAACTGAGATGCGGCATGGATAATCGCTACCGGTGGGCGCGCAAATTTCTGCGAGAAAAGTAAAATACGGTGTTTATTTTATTTACTTGCGAATAGTGAGCACTTTCTATGCAGTGATTATCGCAGAAAATGCACCTCTATTGGTTCAAATGAGGCGTCGCGACAACGCATAAGAAAGCGTTAGATACACCGACACGAACCGGGCCTGCTCTAGATTCAAGGCAGCACAGAGATAGTGACAACTCAGAGATAATGAGAGAAAGTTCAGGTTTTTGCTGCCTGTTAAACAAAGTTTCTATCAGCCGGAACCTCTCTCCACAGGGGCTGATTTTTTAGCAAACGCCAAACTCCTGTTTATTTTTTTCTTCTCCGCTAAAGCAAGATGAGAACACCGCTACCTATCTGTGGACACCTGTTGGGACCACTGAAACTGCTGGAAAGCTCAGACACAAGTGACTTTTCCTTAGCAAGGGCTCTGTGCAGCTTGCTATCTTCGCATTTCTATACCAAACTACAACGCCACCTCAGATCCGAGATGTGGGAGGAATGGCCAACGCAGTGCGTGCCGCTGGTGTTTAGAGACTAGGGCCGTCGCATTCATGAATATTCTAGAGCATCTGCTGCAGCGGCTCAATGGCTGTGGCGTTCGACTTCTGAGCCCAGGCTCAGAGATCTGTATCCCGGCCACGGAGGCTGCATGCATTTCAGTGGAGGCGAAATGAAAAAACACCGGTGTGCTTTGGGATGTCAGTGCTCGTTAAAGGGTCACGGAGGACAAGCTGATAATGTCTTCTACCAATCGATTACCACATTATAATGACAAATAGCCTACTTTAACTAAAAGCAGAGGTTTTATAGCCCAGGAAAAAAATTATATACAAGTATCACTGTCACACGCCGTTTTCACTACCAAACTGCGTTGACATCAATTTTTTTTCTTTGCAGATCTTTGAGGCTAGACCACACCACCATCCACTTCCAGTAGGTGATCACGGAGCCTTTTTCGTTACGAGTCTGACTCCGGTTCATGGCGGGAAAAAGTGCGCGTTTATTAAATTCCAAGTTTCTCAGCAATAAATGAGCATATTATTGCCGAACAGACTTCAACAGAGCCGCAAAGGGCCAGACCGTCGATCTTTACTGCGAACAAAAATTTGCTGCAGTTTTCCTGTGTGTCCTCTGAAGAAAACTAGGTAATCAAAATTAACCTATACCCTCACAACCTGCCGAGCTTCGGACTCTGTGTTAAGCCACATTCTCACAGCCGGTTTTTCCCTTGCTCCGTCACCTCCGTCACGCTGGGAGCCGACGGAGGGGGCTGGTTTTGGACCGTTTCCCCCCCCAAATCGGGTGGCCGGTGCCGCCGGGTCCTGCTCTACGTTTCCGTCGAGCGGCGGCGACGGAGCCCGCCCCTCGGGGAGCGAGCCAGTCACAGCGCGAGCTCGCTTCACGTCACCCGCGGCTTGCTTGCTGCGACCAAGAGATGGCGCTGGATGGAGAAGATAAAAAAAGCCTGCTCATTTTGTACTCTCCGCCGGGAGATGCACGCGTCTTGCGCCCCGAAAAGCGCCCGCTGTCGAGGAACAGAGAGCGGATGACAGTTTTATTTCATATGGCATTATACGAGGTGTTCGAGCCAAAACGGGTCTCCGAATAAGCATTGTGTTTGCACTAGGCGTGGGATATACGATAAATTATTTGTTTTTTTTTTTCTGGAGGGTAACGAAGTGGGGGACGAAAAGACTGTTGCCAAGTTTAAAGCGAAGTGAAGGGGATGGCTGATGCAAAGGGGAACAATCCAGGTGAAGAAAGGAGAAAGGGGCGGGAGAGGTAACTGCGGAGATAACGAAAAGAGCAGAAAAAAACGAAATTCCGTTCACCCGCTGCTAGCTCTTGAGGCCTCATGGCTTTTATTAGCCGTTTGAATTGTTTTGGTAGCTTAATTCTTGAATGGTTCTATAAAGACCAATCTCTCAAGCCATTGATAACAGAGTTCATTACCACCTTACATATGTTCAATTTCGTGCATATTGGCCTGAATACTGTGACTGCAGCACTCATTTCTGCAGCAGCTTTAAAAGTAGCTTGCTATACTCATATATATTTGTTTTGTGCTGTACGTGTGGTGTTTCGCTGCAAAAACAGGGGAGTTGCGTAGAGTTAATAAACAAACTTCCATCTTTTTCTACCGCTAGCGAGATCGCATCGTTTTTTTTTCTGCGATAAGAGCCAAGCGAACCAAAGCGCAAGCGGACAACAGACGACTTTCACCGCTACATCGGACACCGCTACCTTCGGACAGCGCCGAGCAGCGTTTTTTTTTTTTTCGCGAGGAAGAAAAAAAAAAAGGCACTGACGTAGAGTCACGTGGGAGCAGCGAGCGCCCGCCCAAACTGGTTTGCCGGTGTCCGGCGCCTCTTTCGATTAGAACACAAATCCGTTCCGTTGCTCCCGCGGTTCCCGGCTCCGTCGCCGCCGCGCCGGAGAGGAGACCGGCTGTGAGAATCAGGCCTTGTAACTCCAAAACTACTATCACTACTGGCTTCGGGACGTCGAACCTCTCATAGACACCACCGTACGGTAAACACGGTAACTACGGTAACTACTGCTGCTAGGCAAGCCTGTCAACGGTAACGACGACAACCCAATACAGTACGGCAAATGTCGCTAGGCAATCCTGGCAGCGGTAGCAACGGCAACGCGTCACCGTATTTACCGTATGGCTGTGAGACTGGGCTAAAACTCCCAATTACGTTGTACGGCGTGTAGAGCCCATCTGTCGTGCCGTGAGCACACAGCGTGCTAGCACGAATTCCGGCACTGCGCCGCCGGACGGCAGCCAAGCGTGTCCCTACCGCGGGGTTCTTTGGGGCGGTCACCGTGGCGGGCCGCGGTGGCGGCGGTGGCTCCTGCTGCCACGGCGCCGGCGCCAGCGGCAGACAGCAGAGGAAGAGGTGCAGCGACACGGCGCCCAGCAGCAGCAGCGACGTGGAGAAGCCGTACTCGGCGACGAAGTACGCCGCCACCGGGGGAAACACGACGCCCGTCAGGCTCAGCGTGACCGACATGAGCGCGAACGCCGTGGCACGGTACTTGATGAAGTACTGCGACAGCAGGGCGCCCACCACCACGCCCACAGCCGCCACGCCCAGGCCTGCGCGCGCCGCCAGAGATGGTCACAGAGCGGCCCACAGGGGCCGCGACAACGGGGAGGAAAGAGGGAACTGGGAGGCAGAATCGCAGCCATCTCTAAGCTTGCGCATGGGACAGAGAGAGGTTATCTTTAATGGAGTGAAGGGAGGAACAAACGACGAAAATGACGTAGCGTTTAGCTACAAACTTTTGGGAGGTGGGTTGGGCTTGTGGACGTATACGAGGCATGAACTGGACATCAACAACCAAAGAGTGGGAACCAGAAGTGATCGGTATTTCATTCTTCAAGGAAGAGCTTTTTGACAAAAAAGAGAAACAAAAACACCTGACAAAAACTCAGACGAGAAACAGGACGTGGAGCTTAATACAAACTTCATACAGTTCATTCTTGAAGGTATTGGTGAGCGCTATCAAAGTACGGAGAAGGGACGAACACACAGGACGAAGCGCTTTCGTCCTGTGTATAAGGGCTTCGACCTGTGTGTTCGTCCTTTTTCCGTATTTTGATAGCGCTCACCAATACCTTCAAGAATGTATTTCCAACTAGCCCCAGCTCTTCATAGAGTTCAAAGTTTTGTCAAGTACTTTATCCTTCGCACAAGGTGAATTGCGAACAAGCTCCGGTCCCAGCTCTTTCGTCGTTAATTTCAAGTTGATCGTACTCATATGTTCCCAACCTTTCCCACTTCCCAAACTTTGTTACGTTCTGTTCTCTAGGCCATGTTAGCGCTATTCATAACACGTCTGTAAAGCACTTGGGCATCCCTGAAAGAAGGACGACAACGGCTGTGTTTAGCAGAAAATATAGTTGCGAGGAGCACATTCTAGAACACGTTTTTATTACTAGTTTCCGATTTTTTTTTCGTACCCGAACAGTGCGAGGAGAGAACTTTACAGCGCTGACAGAATGTTAATAGATATCGGTTGGCGTGGGAAAAGTGATCACGAAAATAAAAAGGCATTCCCTGCTATACATCATTGCCAGTGTAAATAAAGGATATAAAGAACACACAATTGCAGGGAAGCAGAAATAACAGAGGTCTCCAAAAGGAAATACAGAGTACAGCTATAGATCGACTGCACGGCTGTAAGTGTGTACAGCCGGCTAAATCTTTAACTGACATGATATTTGCATTCCTAATTGGACCTTGTAAAAGGGTTCTCTAGGCTAAACCACTGGCATATTCATGCTGTTATTTTACGCTTGTCGCGGAATTTGGTGGTCCATTTTTTTTATATTATACTTAAGTGGAGTAATTGCCTGAATGGATCAAAATTATTAGTAATCCGCATCATCTGCAGCTACGAATAGCCAAAACAAGCGGCACACGCAGCAGTGACTCTGTTCATCTCGGTTCGTCCTACCTCTCCTCCCATGCTGACAAGTCGTTTACCCAGCGATTGCGCAATTGCGCCACCAGAACCATTGCTACCTATTCCCCTTGTTTTGACTCTTCGTAGCCGCACACGATGAAAATTACTCATAATTTTGATTAAATGAGGCATTTAGTCTACTTAAGCGTAATATTAAAAAAAAATGTACCACAAAATGCCACCACAAGCGTCAGATTACAGCATGAATATGCCAGCGGTTTAGCCGAGAGAAGCCTTTTATAAGGCGCAATTAGGGATTTCAAAATCCTGTTCAAGATTTGGCCGACTGTGCGTGACGCCGGAAACAAAGGGAATACTGACCACTTTTTGTGCGCAGCCGCTGTGTTAGCACTTCAAAGTAGGCGGACATATATCTGCTTGCTCGGGCGTGTATGAATTCCGTTGGTCGGGAAGACTGTTTCACGTGTCGTGCCGAAGTGTGCCCGAAACGCTAATCTTTTCTCATCGCTCTGTTTCTTTCGATCGCTCGCCGTCGTTATTAGCTTAAGTTGCTTCAGTGAGGCTTATGTGGAAATGAAAAGCCTCTATTGGCCAGTATTTGTGTTGAAGATCAAAGTGATAGCATGCCCGTCTTTGAAGAGGCCATGAGATATAGTCCTTCGCTTAAAGTGCAGTTTCTCTGTGTCTGGGGCTACCCGCCTGTCCTAAGCAGTTTGAAGTTCGTAAAAATAACAGCGCGCCTGGCGCCGCGCGCAGACTATACGCTCACGATAATTGCCCGCTCATGCATAAGCGCGAACAGCTTTGTGTTTACTTTCTTAATTTTACGGGAATTTCGACGCTCTTATTCTTAATTTTACGGAGACTTTTGCGGAACCGGTCGTGTAGTGATATTTCGGTGCACGTCAACGAACCTCAGTTTATGCGAAACCCTCCAATTTGCAGCTTTACCTCCAATGCAGTCTGCTTCATAGCGTGCTTTCGCTTTCGAAGCTTTTCTTTTTCGGCCAAAATGCATAGGGTGTATTTTCTGAGTACTTTTTTTATCGTGATAGCTTTATCGCGATAGCGATAGCGTATAACGCGATAGCGTGTCGCAGAAAATCCAGCGTCATTGACAGTGGGCGAAAAATGCTCGAAAAATCCCCAGAGAAGCCACCCAGGAGGCAGCTGGGCCGCCCAAGTCACGTGACCTTGTGGCGTCACCACAGCCTGCCCGCCATATTGAGAGCAAACTGGACACCGTGACAGGTGGCAGTTAATGACTTAATGATCGGTCGCAAGAGGTTGTTCGGGGAGAGCAACCTAGATCGCTCAAGCACCACCTGTGGCAGCACCTGCCATCGCAGGACAGTGGCGCATCGCTTAACCACTGCACCACTGCGCCAGGCGGGGTATGGGGACTCCCAGGGATCTATGCATGTAAAGTAGAGAATGACCTTCTGTGTATAGGGGAATTCACCTATTACGCTATGACGTGTACCCTTAGGGCGGAGCTTAAGTGTCCCCTCCATTTTTTTCCCGAGAAATTTAGTAATTATCGGGGTTTTTGTTTTGTGATGGGTTATATCTGTTCAGTACGAAGCTTCGAGTAACCGTCTTCTGGCCCACAGTTCTTCAGCCTAGCTACAATAAGAAAAAAAGCTTCATTGAACAACTAGTGGCAAAAGCACTGGGTAGCGTCTGTTTGCGACATGTATTGTATTGCTACACAGGGCGTTCCAGTTTACTTAGCCAGGGTTTAAAAATACGCCGCGGCACTCTAAGACGACGCGACAAAATTCATGCTGTCACACTTTCTTGTATTGGGCTTAATTGCGTAATTTGTCTAGATTAATTAACCAACCACGCAAGGAAAGAAGATTAGCGAAAAATTGCAATGAGAGAGTTGTAGAGCGGCCCGCAAAACGTCCGACTGAACAATTTCTAATGTCCCATCTATTACGTATTACCTTTTTTTTTTGTTCACAGCAGATGCCCCTGAAATACAAAAAAAAAATTCAGGGGCACTTTGACTGTCTAAAGTGGGTAGAGGCGGAAGCGTTTTCCGCACCACCTTCGCTGTTTCTGTGACACTGGTGGCGTCACATGTAATTGAGTACTAATTACTAAGTGATGACAAATCACTAATTAATGGTTAATTACTTATTAATGCCTGAATATTAATTAACTGCTAATTAATGACGCTTAAGCTTCGCCTTTAGGAGTGGAACGCGACAGCGCGTTGTAGCGCTGCCAGGGAGTCCACGGAACGCCACCACCCGTTCGGCGCGATGCCTTGCCCTTTGAACGCAACGCTCTTTGAGGAAAGGAAATGGCGCAGTAATTCTCTGTCATCTCGGTGGACACCTGAACCGCACCGTAGAGGAAGGGAGGAAGTGGGAGTGAAAGAAGATAGATAAAGAGGAGCCGTAATGAAGAAAATGAAAATTGTATTTGAGGAAAGGAAATTACGCAGTAACTGTGTCACAAAATTCAGCGGGGGCACTTTTTTGACCTAAAGTGTGGTCACTGATGTGTGGTTAAGATGTTAAGCTTCGCCCCTAAGAGTGGAACGCGACAGCGTCTTGCAACGCTGCCAAGGAGTCCATAGAACGCCATCGCCCATTTGGTTCTACGCCTCGCTCGTCGGTAAATTGGTTTTTGAGGAAAGGAAATGTATCTGTCTCTCATTTGTCGGTGGACACCTAAACCTCGCCGGAAGGGAATGGAGGAGGATGAGAGTGAGTGAAGACACCGTATTCACTAGACGCGCCTTTGTTCATTCGAAACCATCGAGCTGGCATGGCGTAGTGGATAGCATGCTCGTCTCTCACGCCGAAGACCGGGGTTCGATTCCTGAGCTCGACCAATTTCTTAATCGGTTTTATTTATTTATATGGCCTGACTAGTAAAGCTAATTAGGCTAATTGTGTAATTAAGCAATTAACTAAGCTCAGTCCCACTTACTTGGAGCATCACTACACGATCCCTTCAATTAGTTGCATGGTTACTAGCCAAAGTACAATTGGCCCCGTTTGAAATTCGCGCACTGTGACGTCACGACCGTTTCCACCAATTGAAAAGCGTGACATTTTCTGTCGACAACTGCTGCTTACAACGATGTGACATTAAAGGCTTCCGCCTTAAAAAAACCACGTGGCATGCTCTCTTGCGCGCCGCGATTGCAGTGCTGTAAAACGTTCCGCCCACAAACGAACAGCTCATTTGGCCGGTTGCACTGCCGCATAAAAGGTGACAGGGCTGCGACAAAGGCGCTGGCTGTGCGATTTACGCCAGCGCTAGCGATAAGGGCTGCGCCTGCTCATCGCTATCATGAACCGCCGCCACGGAAGCATATCGATGGCGTAAATCGCACAGTAAGGTGTTGCGTCACTGGCCTGTCAGCATTTCTGCGGCAGTAAACCCGGCCAAATGAGCAGCTCGTTTGTAGGCGGAACGTTTGAGAGCAGTGCAATCGCGGCGGGAAAGCAGGCATGCCACGTGGTATTTTTCGTATTTCGTGGGCGTATGAAGTGAGCGAAAAAAAAAAGGTAATACGTAATATACGGAAAGTTACGAACTGCTCAGTTCAACGTTTTACGGACCGCTCTACAACTCTCTCATTGGAATTTTTCGCCCATATTCATTGCTTGCAAAGTTAATTAGTCTCGAATAATTGTGTAATTAAGCAGAATACAAAAATAGTGTGACTTGCTCCATACAACAGCCAGCAACATGTACTTGGTCGCGTCGTCTTAGAGCGCAGCGGCATATTTTTATACCCTGGATAAAATTAGTAGAGACACCCTGTATACAAGTGTACTTTTCTGTTTATGCGTCCGCAACTGCCTTCTTTACGTCCTTGTTAGGGCACGGAACACTTGAGTACAGAGTCGATCACATTTGTCTAGAGCGTTGGAGCGGTGTGCTGGGGAGCAAATGCAGTTAAATCTTATCGCAGCTGCTTCGCTGGGGATAAGGCGCTGGTGCCTGGGTGGTGCACATGTATATTGAGCTACTCCCCAGCGCAAGTATTGTCAGTGAAAGTCAATGCTTGGCTTGCTTTAGAATTTCGCTTTTTTTCGCCCGGACGGCATCGCTCGAGCGCTCTAGACAAGCGTGATCGACTCTGTACGCGCTTCACTTCACGTCACTGATTTGCCTCAGATATGAACCTCAGCCAGCACTCTTATGTTTGTTAATTACACTGACATTATAGTTACTGTTCACCATGCTGTCGAACTAGAAAGCATCACAAACGCAGAATTGAAAAGAAATTCTCAGGCTGTCACCTCACGAACAAATTAACAGTCAATACTAAGAAAACTAAGCACATGTATACTGTTCCAGTCGCGAAAAAAATCCCTGGATTCAAATGATATTAGATTACCTATTAGCCAGATCCAGCTTGAATCAACCAATCTCCTTAGGTGCCTTGGAGTGACCCTGGATAAGCACTTGCACAAGCAACATCAGATTGATTCGATTTGCGCGAAGACTGCGTCCGGTTGCTATGCTCTTCATCATATACATGGATATTTTGATACTATACTAACGTTCTACGCATCCTATACTTCGCAGTAATACATGCTGATTCACCATATTGCATTGAGTCGTGGGGCTGGACATACAATACTTAACTAGAGCCCATTAGACGATCACAAAAGAGAGCACTTAGAATAATTTCGTTTTCTACACGTGCATCCCTAAATATGAAACAGAGGGACATACCTACAGAAATTCTAACTTACCGGTATAAAGAAACGTTAATGGCGAGAGTGTGCAATAGTATACAGGCACAAAAATCTGGAATAGTCTACGGTAAGAGCTAGTAAAGAAATCACTACCTACAAAAGGAATTAAACACTCAGTTAACACTTGCACTTGCTTAACCTCACGTCATTCGCCTGATATTAACTGTATGTAACCCCATACCTATACCGTATTTAATATGTCACGTGACGTTTCTTTGTGATATGATATCATATTATGCATTCTTTGCGATCTGTGTGAATTGATATCACGCATTATTTGCGATCTGTGTGATGTGATATTGTGATGTGATATGATATTATGCATTCTCTTTGCGATCTGCGCGATGTGATATTATCGGCGACCTTTGTGAGATGATAGTATGTTTTCATTTTACGTTGCTGTAATCCTTGTACAAGTTTTACGCGTTCTGGTTTGATTTGCAAGCTTTTGGTTTATATTATCTTTGACTTCTGTTCATTGGCACTCTGCCGACTGCTTAGAGTGATAATTAACTTTTGTAAGTTTCCTGTGAATTTCCGTATACTGACGTCTCTAACTTCGACAATTGGTTGCCTGCAGTTTGTATCTTTCTCCATTGGACCCATTACTATCCGCTGGCTATCATCATCATCATCATCATCATCATCAGCCTGACTACACCCACTGCAGGGCAAAGGCCTCTCCCATGTCTCTCCAATTAACCCTGTCCTTTGTCAGTTGCCGCCACTGTATCCCTGCAAACTTCTTAATCTCATCCGCCCACCTAACTTTCTGCCGTCCCCTGCTATGTTTGCTTTCTCTTGGAATCCACTCCGTTACCCTTAAGGACCAGCGGTTATCTTGCCTTCGCATTACATGCCCTGCCCAAGCCCATTTCTTCCTCTTGATTTCAACTAAGATGTCATTAACCCGCGTTTGTTCCCTCACCCACTCCGCCCTCTTCCGATCTCTTAACGTTACACCTATCATTTTCCTTTCCATAGCTCGCTGCGTTGTTCTTAACTTAAGCTGAACCCTCTTTGTTAGCCTCCACGTTTCTGCCCCATAGGTGAGTACCGGTAGGATACAGCTGTTGTATACTTTTCTCTTTAGGGATATTGGTAAGCTACCATTCATGGTCTGAGAGAACCTACCATATGCGCTCCACCCCATTCGTATTCTTCTAGTTATTTCCCTCTCATGATCCGGATCTGCGGTCACTACCTGCCCTAAGTAGACATATTCTCTTACTACTTCCAGCACCTCGCTACCAATTGCGAACTGCTGTTCCCTTGCTAGGCTGTTGAACATTACTTTGGTTTTCTGCATGTTAATTCTTAGCCCCACCGTTCTGCTCTGCCTGTCTAACTGATTGATCATGCTTTGTAGTTCTTGTCCTGAGTGGCTTAGCAAGGCAATGTCATCAGCGAATCGCAAATTACTCAGGTATTCTCCATTAACTCTTATCCCCAACTGTTCCCATTCCAGTCCCCGGAATACCTCCTGTAAGCAGGCAGTGAAGAGCATTGGCGAGATCGTGTCTCCCTGCCTGACCCCTTTCCGTATTGGAATTTTATTGCTGGCTTTATGGAGAACTATAGTAGCTGTGCAGTCGTTATAAATATCTTCCAATATTTTCACATAACACTCTTCTACACCCTGATTCCGCAATGCCTGCATGACAGCTGAGGTTTCCACCGAGTCAAATGCTTTCTCGTAATCAATGAAGGCTATATATAAGGGTTGGTTATATTCTGCGCATTTCTCTATCACCTGATTGATAGTGTGAATGTGGTCTATTGTCGAGTATCCTTTACGAAAGCCTGCCTGATCATTTGGTTGACTAAAGTCCAAGGTTGTCCTGACTCTATTAGCGATTACCTTAGTAAATACCTTGTAGGCAACGGACAATAAGCTGATTGGTCTGTAATTCTTCAAGTCCTTCACATCTCCTTTCTTATGAATTAAGATAATGTTAGCGTTCTTCCAAGCTTCTGGTACTCTCGAGGTCACAAGGCATTGCGTATAGAGGGTGGCTAGTTTTTGTAGCACAATCTCTCCTCCGTCCTTCAACAAATCTGCTGTTACCTGATCCTCACCAGCTGCTTTCCCTCTTTGCATTGCTCCTAAGGCTTTCTTTACTTCCTCCTTCGTTACTGGCAGGATGTCCCATTGCTGTGCTTGACTGCCTCCCTCAGTAACTTGATGATTACATTCGCTACTGTATAGATTTGTGTAGAACTCTTCGGCTAATTCAACTATCTTATCCATATTGCTGATGACATTGCCCTGTTTGTCTTTTAGCGCATACATCTGGTTTTTACCTATGCCCAGTTTTCTCCTCACTGATTTTAGGCTACCGCCGTTCCTTAGAGCATGCTCAATTTTCTCCATGTTAAACTTTCTTATGTCGGCTACCTTGCGCTTATTTATTAACTTCGATAGCTCTGCTAGTTCTATCCTGTCTGTGGAGTTAGACGTCCTCATGCTTTGGCGTTTCTTAATCAGATCTTTGGTCTCCTGAGATAGCTTGCTGGTATCCTGTCGAACCATCCTACCACCTACTTCTGCGGCGCACTCTGTAACGATAGCTGTAAGATTATCATTCATTGTTTCAACACTGCGGTCGTCTTCATCAGTTAAAGCGGAAAATCTGTTTTGCAGCGACATTCTGAATTCCTCTACCTTCCCTCTTAATGCTAACTCGTTAATAGCCTTTCGCTTCACCAGTTTCGTCCGTTCCCTCTTCAAATCTAAGCTAACACGAGACCTTACCATTCTGTGGTCGCTACAACGGACCTTACCGAGGACCTCCACATCCTCTACGATGCCAGGGTGTGCGCACAATATGAAATCTATTTCATTTTTAGTCTCACCATTGGGGCTCTTCCAAGTCCACTTCCTGTTTGCTCGTTTGCGGAAGAAGGTATTCATAATCCGTAAATTATTTCTATCTGCGAACTCTACTAATAACTCTCCCCTACTGTTCCTAGAACCTAGGCCATAGTCACCTACCGCCTTGTCTCCAGCCTGCTTTTTACCTACCTTTGCATTAAAGTCGCCCATCAGTACAGTGTACTGTGATTTTACTTTGGTCATTGCCGATTCCACATCCTCATAGAAGCTTTCAACTATCTGGTCATCATGGCTTGATGTAGGCGCGTAGGCCTGCACCACCTTCAGCTTGTACCTCTTATTAAGCCTACTTACGATAGCTGCCACTCTCTCGTTAATACTGTAAAACTCCTCGATGTTTCCAGCTATATCCTGATTAATGAGGAATCCCACACCTAGTTCTCGCCTATCTACTAATCCACGATAGCACAGTACATGCCCGCCCTTTAATACTGTATACGCCGGCTATGTATCCGCTGGCTATGGGTCCAAGCATTGCTTGCGTAAATCGAGTAGTGCTACAAAGATAAAAAGAAAAAAGAAAGAAGGAAAGAAAGAAAGAAGGAAAGAAGGAAAGGAAGAAAGAAGGAAAGGAAGAAAGAAAGAAAGAAAAAAAGAAAGAAGGAAAGGAAGAAAGGAAGAAAGAAAGGAAGGAAGGAAATCCAGAGCGCAACATGGACGGACGAACCAGTCGACTATACGTGTTTGTGCCAGAACGGCATTGGTTGTACAGCTTCCCTCCCTTCGTTGGCTTGATAATGCAAGAACTCTGACGCTAGACGGGGGAAATCATCATTTTTCTGTATAACGGGGAAACAATGGTTCATAAGTCTAGAACGTGCGAGATATTTTTGCTTCTAGGCCCGGGTTAAGGGTTCGCATCCAGTACCCGAACGACTCGCCATATATTACAGGGCCTCTTTTACACGACTATAGAAGCATTTGCGTTCAAATGACATTGATGCATGGGTTCCCATGCCCCGCTTTCACAACGAGTGATAACACGTGTTCGAAGCGCAGCAATGCGAAGGTACCGCGGCGACAACAGCGCTGTACCGAGTCGCAAGGATCATGTCGTCCTTACCGTGAGCCACGCCCAAGACTACCGTCAGCAGAGTGATGTCAGCGATGAAGTAGCTTGCGAACAGTGTCGAAGATATGATGGCTGCGGCAGCTAGCAGAAGTTTCTGTTCGTTGAACCAGTGGGCCAGCCCTCCGTACAGGATACCTGTGCAGTGCAGACAAGACCGCAGTGAGGTCATGATGTTTCCTCCGTGAGGCAAAATTCTCCGCATTAAAATCGGAACTGAACAATTTTTCGTTAGTCAACCTAAACGCAAACATACTTCGGACTTATGAGTCCCATCGTGAACGCCGACGCGCCCCGACAGCCGTGCAAAGTATTTCGGTGCCTTATACAGCGATTAATGAAGGCTCCAATTTGAAGTTCCAGCTTTCTAAAATGGCATGTGCGCCTCCAACAAAGCGTGTGAGCAATCGAGGACGAGAGGTGGCTTTCATCGTGTTGCCCTGGCGAGCGCGACCATGGAGAGTGGTCCTCAAGACACTTTTCATTTGTGTGCATGCGCTGCGCATACAGTGCCGCGCATGCGCAGATGACTGTATGAAGTCCGCCAATCAGAACGCTGCTGACTTAATCCAGTGGTGATACGGATGCGCTCAAAAAAGCTGATGTGAAAAGGTCTACATATACGACGCGTAATTTTGCCGCGCATAGGAGCCTTATGCATGACTATTGCTGAACCACAACGTCGAGTGCATGCATTGGCGATTTTCGCGACCTGGAGGGGGCGCCTCAATATGCCCAACAAGACGGTGCTATGGAGGACTGCATCTGCATGGAGTCAGCCTAGGTAAGCGCGCTTGTTTCAAAATTTCACGATAAACTCGCGCTTGTTCGAACATGCTGGCAGCCTGGTGTGAGTCAAGCAGTCTCATTTCTCGACTGTATAAAATAATAAACTAAGAGAAAAATTAGAGGACACACAAGTTCACCTTAAGAGTGTTACGCGATAGCGTTAGAGAGTGACATTAATTAGTGCCATGAATTAGCGATACCAATTAACTACACGTTTCTGTACTGTAACCTACACATTGTGTGAGACGAAGTGCTCGTACAAGGCCTCTGTTTATGCTCACTGAACGAACATTCCTTATTGGCGTAGAGGTAGCGTGTCCGGCTCGCGAGCCGAGGGTTCGATTCTAGCACTTGACCAAACAATTTTTCTTTTAAGCGAAATTAAGATGGCTCTGATGTCACGACCCTCTCGACCAATCAGGATTTTCAAGTCACAGTGCCACGCCGGGTTTTCCGCTAAACGGAACCCTGGAGCTACAGCGTTCAGAAGGAAGAAATCGTATTCTCCGGTGGGAAAGGGGAGCGTTGGACGGACTACACGCTTTTGATAGAATTTCAGATCTATTAGATCGACGATGAAGACTATTGTACCACAGGCTAATGACAAAACTACAAGCGAATTTATTCACATTAAGGATTTGAGGCAAGCAAGACCCAGCGATTGTCATGCTGCTTGTGCCAAAAAAAGTAGAAAAAGTTTGTCAGTAAATGTCGCTGGGGGTTTAACTGATAAAATAAGCCGCGCCCTCTTGCCTTTTTTTTCTCATGTTATTAACTACGCGCTACTTTCAATATGAATATAAATTTCAAATCGTGTGTACAGTTGGAAAGCGAGACCAAGGAGGTCGCCTTTTCGGGTGCGCTTTTTCCACGGAGCAACTAAATACGCCCAGTGCTCTCAGTTTGTGGATGGAAGGCGCGTAATGAATGTAAGGTCGCTATAACGCAGTTCTATTTTTCCAGTTCTATTCAGTTCTTACCACCCGCTAGTGTGACTGACTTTCATGATGTTCTGTGGGCGCAAACTTGACGTATGAAGAAAGAAGGCACAGGACACGACGCGTGTCTTCATACACCAAGTTAGCGCCCACAAATCATCATGAACAGCTTCCAACTCCTTTACCACTGTGTGACTGATCGCTTCCTGTGACAGCTAACCAGGCTATGGGGCAGAAACGAAGTGGAAAAAAAAGAAAGAAATCAGAATGAAATATAATCTGAATGAGATGACTATACCGCACCCGGCCCTCCGTGGATAACGAAGCACCATACCACAACACATAGATGCCGTTGTAAGGCCTGCCATTAGAGACAGTCTTACGGAAATCTCTTCGCGCTTGAAATGTGTGCCCGTTGTAATGTGCGCTCAGCGACGAACGTTAACAAAGAGCGTCTCGTATTTAAATAGGCACTTCTATATCGAAGGAATCATGTTTTATAGGCTCGGTGCTGATGTCAACTGCACTCTCATAGCAGCACTGCGAGCGTTCCGCTACATCGTGGAAAATTGCTATTCTCTTTTTCCCTGTGTATTGTTGCCAGCTGAAAACTCACACAACGACACTTAGTGGCTCTTCTATCTCGTTATGCTATAGTGGAAACGTCCATGTAAGAGGCTTTTTAAGACACATTTTTGGAGCAAAACTCTGCCTATCTGCCATCGTTATTTTCTTCCCACAGCACTAGCTTTCAAAACAGCTTTAAAAAAAGAACCCCCCCCCCCTTTCTCTGGACTAGTCATATTGACTGTTGGAGCTTTTTCACTCTATATTAAGAGAAACCTGTAAGCAACAATAACACGACACCGGCGGTATTCAAAACCGACACATATTTACGCATGCATAATTCCTTAACATGCTGTGCGCCAGGCAACCAACAACAATGTTTATATCCATCGTTCATCGGATGAAAGAAGAGTAGAAATGAAATGAGCCAACACAAAAACAAGGTATAACGTAAAGGCTAAACCAGGCCTAAAGGCAAGCCGCTGGTGCGCAGCAGTGTAACAACAGTACCAACGCGTGAGAAAGATAAAACGCGGTTATCTAGGCAGTCACGCGTGAGAGGTAACGCCACTGGTCTCCGTGAGCTAAACAAACGTAAGCGTTCGTGGATACCGACTCGCCGAGTCAGTCCCGCTCTCTGCATGGCACTTTTCTTTTTTCTTTTTTTTTTTTTTACGGCCTCCACACGCTGAATGTCTGCATGGCAGAGGTGCGCCGCGTCTTCAGAGGCTCTCTTTCGTCCTTCGCACTCGCAGAGTTCGATTGTTTGCGCGGGTACGGAGCGAGGAAGGAAGGCAAACGGGCCGGCGTCCGCCACCCGGTGTACTGTATGCGGACGGCTGCTGACGTCGCACGAGCAGCGGTCGCTGATCGGAGCTGAACACGCGCCTGCTGTTTTCCAAGCGAGAGCAGCCACCCAACGCGGCGGCCACGAGACACCGACCACTGCTGTTTTTGATACCGTCCTTGAAGCAACTTAAGCGCACTGCGTACGCTGAAATTGAAAAAAAAAAAAAACATTTCTTTTTAGTTTTCCCATCCATCTCGTTCGCTAAAACCGTGCTGAACATTATTCGGTGTCTCACATTTTTTTCTGCCCTTTGGTACCGCCAGAACATCCCGTTATGCAAAACAAAGTGGCGAGAGGGCACGCCTAATTTCATCGCAGCTTACCCTCATTGCCATTCTGCCGATGTCGAGAGGAAACTAGGATTTTTTTTTTTTAAAGCTGAGGTGATTCTATAATAGCACTGAGGCAAATTGGAAATGTACGTGGTATGTTTTATGAACGCTGGCACGATTTGCCCTGTGCCGTGAGAGGCGCGATTTCTTCACTCCTGCGCGGTAATTGTGAGAGTTTTCTTTCGCCTTTGGTTGGGTAGATAGAAAGGAAGCGTAAGGCTGCACGGGCCACGTGTTTCCGTGTGTTCGCAACCGACGGCGACCCCTGCCACGGGCTGTGCTCGAAACAGCCCCACTCTTGGCGAGCGTACAAAAGCCGGAAAGACGGACGACGAACGAGCCTATGCTCCGCAGATACTCGCCCGGATGAGTTCTTCGCGCCGTAAAGCCTGTTTTCCCCCAACCAGCTCAGCCAGGGCGTCTCAGGGGGTGTTTCCAAGGGCCAGTCGAAAATGACAGCGATTCATTCGACCTTGGCGTTTGGGAGTGCGCACTTTAGCCTTCTTATGATGCCCGTCTCCCAATTACCATCTTAGACGTAGCGCTCTGATGGCTGCAGCATGGCTCGAGAAGTCCTGTGATACCCCTGGTGACATCCCAAGGCACTTGGGACATTACCGGGTAGCTACATCGTGAGTTGGTCGTGTGATGTAAACCGTCGTCGAAAATACTTTGCTGGTAGGGATGCAGAACAAGTCACAAAGGAGGCTGCAGAAGCAAACTCAGAAGCATTGGCACTGGCACTGAATACACGGCTGGCATACCTACTAGACAGTTGTTGCACTGCATGTTTTCGTTTGAACAAACTTCTTATATACTTATATTATAAACTTATATTTAGGGTCTTCGATTCTAAATATAACAATTGTCATATTTTGTTACATTTCACCCATTATTCTGAAAACAAGAAAAGTTAGATGGTAATTTTTTCCCCACCTTTATCAACTCAGATATGCAGACATGCTGAACTAGAACGGTACATAACTGCGCTGTACTTTTTTTTTCTAAAAACTCCTACGCAGCAGCTGCTTTTTCCAGAAAGTTTTATTTTATAAAAGCAGAAAAAAAAAACGTTCCGGAAAACAGCTACCAGACTGAATATTTGTTGCAAGCGACACTTCTAGTTCAGTTAATGGAAGATAGAACGGGGAATAAATTAAAACAATCTCGAATGAGCTCTCTGTTGTAGTTGCTGAAAAACGGGTCTTGTATGTGCCTAAATATAAATGGCAAGTATAAAGCCTTTAAAACACGAAAGAAAAAGTTTACGCATGACTTTCATGGGTGGGCTCTAAAAAGAACGCCCCCGCACTTTGCTGCCTTGCGATTATTTAACCACCTTGACCTTGGTGAGCTACTAAGTTATACGAGGGCTCTATTTTTTGTGGTAAAATAGCGTAAAACAAACTGCTGTACGATGCCGGTTAGAGGCAGAGGCAGGTTAGAGAGTCAGTCAGTCAGTCAGTAAGTCAGTAAGTCAGTAAGTCAGTAAGTCAGTCGGTCGGTCGGTCGGTCGGTCGGTCGGTCGGTCGGTCGGTCGGTCGGTCGGTCGGTCGGTCGGTCAGTCAGTCAGTCAATCAATCGATCGATCAACCAGTCAGTCAGTCAGTCAGTCAGTCAGTCAGTCAGTCAGTCAGTCAGTCAGTCAGTCAGTCAGTCAGTCAGTCAGTCAGTCAGTCAGTCAGTCAGTCAGTCAGTCAGTCAGTCAGTCAGTCAGTCAGTCAGTCAGTCAGTCAGTCAGTCAGTCAGTCAGTCAGTCAGTCAGTCAGTCAGTCAGTCAGTCAGTCAGTCAGTCAGTCAGTCAGTCAGTCAGTCAGTCAGTCAGTCAGTCAGTCAGTCAGTCAGTCAGTCAGTCAGTCAGTCAGTCAGTCAGTCAGTCAGTCAGTCAGTCAGTCAGTCAGTCAGTCAGTCAGTCAGTCAGTCAGTCAGTCAGTCAGTCAGTCAGTCAGTCAGTCAGTCAGTCAGTCAGTCAGTCAGTCAGTCAGTCAGTCAGTCAGTCAGTCAGTCAGTCAGTCAGTCAGTCAGTCAGTCAGTCAGTCAGTCAGTCAGTCAGTCAGTCAGTCAGTCAGTCAGTCAGTCAGTCAGTCAGTCAGTCAGTCAGTCAGTCAGTCAGTCAGTCAGTCAGTCAGTCAGTCAGTCAGTCAGTCAGTCAGTCAGTCAGTCAGTCAGTCAGTCAGTCAGTCAGTCAGTCAGTCAGTCAGTCAGTCAGTCAGTCAGTCAGTCAGTCAGTCAGTCAGTCAGTCAGTCAGTCAGTCAGTCAGTCAGTCAGTCAGTCAGTCAGTCAGTCAGTCAGTCAGTCAGTCAGTCAGTCAGTCAGTCAGTCAGTCAGTCAGTCAGTCAGTCAGTCAGTCAGTCAGTCAGTCAGTCAGTCAGTCAGTCAGTCAGTCAGTCAGTCAGTCAGTCAGTCAGTCAGTCAGTCAGTCAGTCAGTCAGTCAGTCAGTCAGTCAGTCAGTCAGTCAGTCAGTCAGTCAGTCAGTCAGTCAGTCAGTCAGTCAGTCAGTCAGTCAGTCAGTCAGTCAGTCAGTCAGTCAGTCAGTCAGTCAGTCAGTCAGTCAGTCAGTCAGTCAGTCAGTCAGTCAGTCAGTCAGTCAGTCAGTCAGTCAGTCAGTCAGTCAGTCAGTCAGTCAGTCAGTCAGTCAGTCAGTCAGTCAGTCAGTCAGTCAGTCAGTCAGTCAGTCAGTCAGTCAGTCAGTCAGTCAGTCAGTCAGTCAGTCAGTCAGTCAGTCAGTCAGTCAGTAAATCAGTGAGTCGGTTTATTTATTAGCCATGCCTGCCGTCACTTATTACACAATTGGCCCGACTTTAGAGGCATGCTTAGGACACAGTCCTAATATCGACAAGCTTACATCGCGCTCTGCAGCTGAAGTACTATACGAAGCTCGAGCTTTCGAGGAAAATGTACCTTTATTTCTGATGATGACGTCTTCCAACTAGACTGCTCGTCGACTAACGCAGGAAGCTGCCCCTCTCAAAGCCAGACCTGTACTTGGGGCTTGTAGTCCAGGCTGTAGCCAATCAAGGCCACTGTCGCGGATGCGTTCAGCCGGCGTCGCCAGTAAAAGATCCTCCTCGACGAGCGCACGTGGCTTGCGAAAATCTTAAACCTTTCACAATTCACGAACGATGATGATTAGTACCTCATCCTCTTTGATAAGACGCAAAGAGCCCGCAAATCTGCTTGCGTTAGCAGGTCGTTTTGCATATCACGCCTATGCATGTAAGCACTCTTTTTTAAATTTTGAACGGAAGAAAACGCTAGTGATAGCTACACAAATTCTCAGCGTGCAGCTTGATTATGGCCGATGAAAAGTTTAATAGGCCCTTGAGTAAGTAATTAAATCACAATAATTACCCTTGGACCACCATACCTAGACTGTTGGCTCGGGAGCGATCAGGAGCCAAAACTTTCGTTGGCTTTTCGTTGCGAGGCCCTTCTTGGAAAAGATGATGTCGTCAGAATTGGCGCACAATCCGCCTTTAATTATGCAACTACGCAAGCGCTTCGTCTGCGCCAGCGTCGACGCGACACGTACGAGAGCAGCATGCAAATAATACACGCGCGCGATGCCTTATCGCGACCGGCTGAAGATGATAGCGTCTTTTCATGCAGCGTGGCTGCCAGAAGAAAACTTAAAGGAAAGCGCAGAGGCTCGTTCGCCATCGTCGGATGAAAAAGAGGCTTATTGCTATTTCTTCCGGCAGTGTAAATGGCTAGCCCTTTGTGCCATAGGCGGTGCAAGCAAGGAGAAATTATTATTTTATTTCTTTCTAAATGCTCTAACTAACCAATGATTGAAATAAAGGGCATATTTTACACTGAATATTTCGATCCACGTGGTATGTGGTCTTACAAGCAAAGAAAAACACAGCCTGAGAAGCGCTTGCCTCGCACTTTGATTCCCCAAATACACAATAAGCCAATTATGCAACGCAGTTGCATTTTTAGTGTAACCTTTAACTGTATTTCGGAGCTTTTCACCGTTAATCCAGACTTCACGTCTGGACGTTGAGTGGTTGCGTGATAAAATGAGCTCTCTATTCGAAACAGTGAAGAAAAAGAAATGACTACATGATTGCGTTTTTTCTATAATGCGTTTGACCAGCGCAGCTGTTTCGTGCTTTTGTGGTTTGCGCTTTTGCGGCGCGAACAGCGTGGCGTCATCCTGGCATCCGTTGCGCCCCACGACCCTTATCTCAGCCTGTTCTGACTTCGGGCAAATCGGGCTGAATTCACAAGGCTCCCCGCACATGAAGTCGGCTGGTATCAGCAGGGACGTTGGATTCGCCCCCGTTAGCGATCGTGACTGGTCAGAGCATGGGTATCAGCACTTCACGTACCGAATCTCAGCGTGCGGATAACTTGCGAATTCAGCCGCTGTAGACGTCGCACAAACTTCGAACACGACAAGTATTTAGAAAGTTATTTGTGTTCCTTACATTCTACACAGTCAGACTCTCCTTGGTATTTTATGTGGCTCAGATTAGTTCGGCTGCTGCCTTCGTCAAGCCCGTGAGAAATGTCTTTCAACCGGTCCCCCCTGTGCTTTTAAGGCTGTTGGCATGGTGAATTCACAACGAAAGAGGCTTGTCACGCGTCAGGGTATGGCCAGAGTGGCCGCTGAAGATGAAGTGCGCGCGACGTGCCGGCAGGCGGCGCTTTCTGCGGCGCAGTGCCACCGAATGCAGGTGAAAACGCCTGTTTTGCTTCGTTCGCCCTGTCAGTTCGGCGTTATAGTCCTGCGGCCGTTTCGTTAATCGAGCAGCCAGCAGAGCGGCCCGAACACGCTAGTTCTCCCACATTTCCTCCTGTGTTTCGAGGAAAACAAGATTGTTTTCATTTTTTTGTTCCCTTGAAATTTATTTCGACACGAGCATTGCTAATGCGCGGGAGCAACGCCAAGCGTCACCGCAGCAGCGCTACTCCGGGACGGTTCGCTGTGCACGACGGCGTCTTGACAAGGTGAATTACGCTTTGGCGCTGTTCGCCGGCGTGCCGCACCGGCAAGTATTGCCGGCAGAATTCGACTCTCGCGGTTCAAGGTGATAGTGACCCTCCGCTCTCCATAATAATTACCCCGGTCGTCTTGTTATTGCCGCCGCCGAGTCCCGTGGCGTAACCGCATCGCGCGAACGGAAGGGAGGCGAACAAGGCGCTTACAAGATTACTACTTAGATTAGGCAATTCGCGAGGAAAAATTCTTTATTGCTTGACACTATGAGCTTGCACCTAGAGCGATGGCGTCAATAGTGTTACGCGGGCTTTCTTGAAGATGCGGCTGTAAAGCTTTCACTCGATGAGGACAAGAAACTCAGAACACAGGGAGTGTAAGCGCACGCGCTTTAGCAATAGTTGTTCCTTTTGGGGCGTAAGGGTCGCGGACGTAAACATGGTCATTAACTGCAGCATTGCTACGGGTTCCATTAGGGTGAGACGCTAGGGTCGCCACGCGCCTTCCCTTAACAACTTCTCGTTGTCATGGAGTGTGTAAAGGGTCTTTAACATTCCTCCTGCCTTTTTATGGTTGCCTGTTTCGAGCTCACAACTGTCGAGATCTGCCGAGAGCACCTTAGGCTACGCAGTTGAGATGGTTCCACACTCTTAACTAATCATGCTGCTACGCAGTGATTCAGGCGCAATGGGGTTCGATCTTCGGTGAGAAAGCACGCTCTGGCACACTGCATTCACAGATTCCGCCTTAAATGACAAGAGAGACATAAGTTTAACGATTGGAAGGGTAAATTGGTCGGCCGGGAAGATGAATATCTGACCAGATACTCAGCTGTGGGAAGGGGAAGAGGAGAAGAAATAGGGCAGTAATGGGTGGTGGTGTGGTGAGAAGAGAGATGTTATGTACACGCACATTTGATAGCATCACAACCGCAAGTCCACGCCCGTGTCGCTCAAAAAGCATGAAAACGTACGCATTGCCTGGACTGCTTTCCAACTCTGCAGCGAAGCGCCTACAGCAGTAAGTCTTCCGAAAGTGGCCTGCTGTCCAAACGCTTCAAGAAAGCGACCAACGTCAGTCTTTCGCGCGCATATACTGGACGCACCCCTAGTATATGCTTCACAGTTGCATTAAGAACAGTCAGGGGAGTCCGCTCGTCCAACTAAATATAAACACTTTCGCGTCTATGCATCAAGCATGCATGTGAGCGCGAAATTCCACGTGGAACCAAGCATTTAATTGCCGGTCTTTTAAGCCGGAGGTGCCGAGATTCTGGCTGGGCTCAGTATCTCGCCGTCGCACTCTTAATAAAGTTCGGAATAAGACAAGTGGTGTAAGGCACAACTGTACGGAGGCTAATAACTTCCAGCTAATGCTTCTCCGTGTTATTTAAGAGCTCCCGACATTTTTTTGCACGGCAGCTCGACGACGCTGCATGCATGACGATCCCCTCGCATCTCTCGTTCGCCCTGTCCGTCGCTGGCCAGCACAGAATTGTGAAATATCTACGGTACACTTGCACGTTTTTCCCAGATTTCTTTTTTTTTTCGGTTATATTTTGTGCCCTTCTCCGACGCAAGGTGTCTGTGAATGATGGAAGTTTACAAACAACCCCATCGAAAATAATACCGTTTCATTGTTGTCAGATAGTAAAGAGCAGCTCATTTTGGGTTTACAGTATTGCTGGATGCAGCGTTGGTGCCGTAGGTTCTATTTGTTCTCCTTTTTTTATTAGATTTAATTTCTTACTGCCGGAACGACAGCATGATTTCGAATTCCTAGAACGCGCGATTCAGCGCATAATCTTTGTCAAGAAGAAACAGCCTCGCATACAAAGGGGGAAAAAAAGATGAGATCCATGAAAGCAAGCCGCACGAGGGGCGAGCCAGGAGTTCGTGAACAAGTTGCATATTAAGAGGCCTTTTTCGAAGTCGCCTCCTTTACATAAATGAACCAGCCCCAGGGCAATCTCAGTGGTCAAAAGCACCCTTGAAAGTTATTTTTGTCGATGTCCTTCAGGGTACCCTGCAATATCCTCCTAATCTCATTTATCGGCAAAAGGCTCTTACATTATTAAGTTTAATTTTCAGTTTCCGGACCATCAGTTCGGCTAAGTCGGGTCGGTTAGAGAGTCGGGAAAACACAGTGCCGTGTTTCAGGAAGCTGAACACTAGCCGTATTGGAGCGGGTAACGAGATGCATGACAACAACCGAGGTGCGTCGTTATAATGCATCATGGCATCAACCCGCTCCTGGAATGCACTGCATTAAAGTTTGACGAGCACAAATAGGACTGCCGCATGCCACGGTGCATCACAAAACTGAGGCACATTGTCACGGTGCAACACATAAAAGTTATGACTTTACCGAAGAATTCCCTCACATTGACGTCCAAAGAAAATCGTACTGGAACAATCTATTCGCTTTCTGTCATTCAAAGGCGAATTGTTTGTGCGCAAGCGTTTTGGCCCGAAAAAACTGGGTAGCCATCTGCGTCGACGGGCCGAGTTGAAGCATGAATGAAGAGGTCGCCGCTGTTGATGATTTTGTACTCATTTTGAAAGGCTTGAATTAGTTGTATGCTTCAATGGCTCCCAAAGGTGCATCGTCAAATGCTATTTCCAGGATTTTATGGATGTACGAGTCTGCAAGAAAATTTGAAGCAATTTTTTTTTTCAAATGAGCCACAAATTTGATCGGGAAGAGGCTCAGTGACTTCACAGAAATGCAGAGTATGAACAAATGCGGCTTTCCACTGCAACAATAACTTGAGCGTGGTGTCTACTTGTACGAGCAGTACACGTCTTTCGGCGTTGCAGACATAAGCACTTGGGGCATTACTTCATGCATTTTATGCGCGACTAGTAGAAGCTCGATACACCATAGCCTGCATTTAGACGTTACTTTGCGTGCTTCTTGTTCTGCTAGCGGATTCGACCTTATCTTGTTTGTCTCAAATAAAGAGAGTAGCTTATTCGCCCCACTTTCTTTGCCTGTGGCGTCTAAAAAGTTCGCAAGCATTAAGACGCCTGAATATGTGCCGCAAGAAAAAAAAATTGAAATATTCTATCTAATGCATCCTTTCAAGAGCTGCAACGAGTACAGCTCTTTCACGGGGTTACCTGAAAAAATAAAATGCACTACTCTTCCATTTGTACTGTGCATGTTAAAGAACCCCAGGTGGTGGAAATTTCCGGAGCCCTTCACTACGGCGTCCCTCATAGCCTCAGCCACTTTGGGACGTTAAAACCCCATAAACCATAACTCTTTCGTGTGTTCTTTTTTTTTTCACCCTGGTTTGCTTTATAACGCGTCTCTTGAACGTTGAATTCGTTTATTTCACGCTTTTGAAGATGAGACCTCTGAGAAATCTAGTCTCTTCCTCCGGCGTTTAGCGCGGCATGTACGCATCCCACCGGTGGTGAGCTCATGCATGCGGCTTGACTTACTTCCAGTGAAGTAGGCACACATCATGGCCGTGAAGGGCTGCGAGGCGGTCTCCCTGGAGGCGCCTGTGTACTTGATGAGTCCCACGTAGAGGACTGGCGTGGAGCTGAGGCCCACCCATCCGAAGAAGGCGTAGGCGGTGCAGAAGACGCCCAGGTACCAGGCCCTCTTGGAGTCGGGGCCCTCGCGCGCTGCCCCCTTGCGGGCGGGTCTGGTCTGCGGCATGGCCATCGGTGTCTCTGCTCACCGGCGCCCAGGGTTCTGCGAGCGAATGCGGCAGTCAGCCTCGTACCCCTCTGCAGTGGCGTCAAGGGAAACCGTAAAAAAACATCTTGCCGTGCCGCAATACGCGTGCCTGCTTTAGGCATTGCTTTGTCGTGGTCCTCTAGCCCATGGCCCCTCGGCACCAAACCGTGTGGTCGGCCAGATAGAGCGACCAAAACCTTGGAAGCATGTCCGAGTAAAAAAGAGAACAACTAGATACCACTCCCTCTTGCAACGTACGCTTTTAGCGGACGACAGTGAGGCGCATTTACTGTAGTATCTTTTACAGTAGGATCCCTCTGTAAGCGTGAGTGTTGGTTGTTTTTTACCTATCGTTTTGCACCTATAGCGTTCGTGCTTGCTCACCTCGTGACCTCGTCATCGTCTCTGTGCGTGTACAGTTATGCGGTCAATGGCGAGTCAAAGTGTAACGGCCAGGTTAAACGGAGACGAGGCCCTTCCTGCCTCATTCAATTTTCATCGGCATCGTTTTCTTCCTGTTTTTGTTTTTTAGCTCTCCTGTCTCAAGGCGAGGCCAGAACGGGAGACCAAAAGTCGCTGCAATTAACAGCCAGCGAGCAGCACTAAGGTCGTGACGCCCTAAATGCCTCGCGTTGAGCCCGCAAACGGCCCTACATCCTTATGACCCGTTATCCGCGTACTCTGGTCACCACCTGATTTGATAACGGCGTCTCGGGAGGAAAAAAACAAAGTCTCAGTGCTGCCAGAGCGTATTCTTTCCGATTGGACCATAAAAAAAAAACACGTCGTCATAGCCGTCACATATGCGCCCCGGCAGGGCGGCTGTGCGCGTCACTATATTGCGGTGGACACCCAAACAGCTAAGCTTCAGCTCGCGCCTGTACGAAGGCGCAGTGAAGAGAAAATTTTCCTTTCATGACCATGTCATGGTGCCTGTGCAGCAGCGAGCCTCGCACATTTCCACACGAGCCCATTTTTTTTCCTTGCTCTCACAGCACACAGGCTTTTTTTCTTGCATTGCTCGTACAAATAAAAGAAAACATGCACGCTATTTTCTGTTCAAGGGGAAGGATAATCACGAAGCTTTTACGTACAGGCTTTGCCATCAGTATGCAGCCGAAGCGATTTGCTTCTCCACCATGCTGTGTGGCTCGTCAGCGTTCCAAATCCCTTGAAGGGCGAGGAACTCTCGCCTTCACCCCTCCGAAAGTTAGGACTTCCGAGATTGCTACCAGAGCCGTACTATACGGCTTAGAAGCTAGCCCCTTGGGCTTTTTACTTTTGTGGAAGGCTGTGCATTTTGTACCGTACCGTACAGGCATAACGTTAGGAGATAGGAAGAGAGCAGAGTGGGGGACAGGGAACAAACGCTAGTTAGTGAAATCTGTAGTCGAAGTCAAGAAGAAATGGACACTAGCAGGCCATGTAATGCGACGGTGGCCGTTGGTCACCAGGGGCAACGGAGTGGGTGCCTAGAGAAGGCAAAAGTAGCAGGGAGTGTTGAGTATCGGGTGGGCAGAACAAATTAAGAAGTTTGCAGGGGATAGGGTGGCTGAAGCTGGCGATTAACAGGGTTATAACTGGAGGTCAATAGGACATACTTTTGTCCTGTAGTGGACAGAGTTGGGTTGGTGTACGTATTACTACGCCGACACTTTAAAACAATTGCCTTTCGCAGGCAAACCTTGTGCACAGTATATCCTCTACATTTATCTCAGTGACAACGTATTTTCGTTGGCTGTTACTAAAGCCAGATGCCATTTCATATACCACACTGTTGAGGTCGTAGAGACAAGCATCTCAGGAACACCGTCAGGTACGGCTTCTGTCAAGTGTGCCACTATTTTTCGCTAGCACCGGGTTCGGAGCGCCACGATATTGGCACGCAAGGAAGTTCCGAGCTTAAGAAGTAGAATACGCGTGGTAGAGGCGCTGTTTCTTACCTACACTTCAAAAGTTGCTTTGGTGCATGGCGTATCTTAAATGAAATTGTTTAAAAGTAGTGAGTTCCTGCTTATATATAGATTTGTAAATATATGCGTGTCTTCGACGTACATGTACTGTTTACAAATCTGCACACACATCGTCAAGTGATTCCGAACTTCGACTACACAAGATTTATTTGCCTTATTTCTTTGCAGTGAAGGAAAACGGATAGTTTGTGAATGTTCCTTTCTGTTTTTTGTCAGCGATGTAGAGCCGTAAAATTGCTCTCGTCAAAAATTACGTCAGTATGAAATCCACTGGTGTCGGAGCAGATACCTGCTAAGGGTATCGAATTACGTGAAGAATCACGTGAATCACGCCGATGAGTCCGCAGCGGAAACCCGTGTGATGAGACTTAGAGGACTAGAGACATCTAATTTTAGTGGCGTTTTTTCTTCTTTCAAATGATGCGTTAGACATTAGAATGCATAGATCACCACGTGACATTCTTCTACGAACGCTAAATAATTTATAATTGATTTTCTTCTCTGATGCTGTTTCGGTTTCATGAACCGAACGAAGGCTGCGACTTGGAGTTGATCTTTAAGACACGTGAGGCACGAAGAAACCCTCAATGTAAACACTGATACGTAGTCTTAATTCACTACAACACTTAAATTGGTCTGATTCAAGAGCTGCAATGACAACAAACAACTTATCAGCAGTTATATTGCAGTTTTTTTCGTACCTCACGTGATCTAAAGGTTAACTACACGGCGCAGCCATCGTTTGGCTGATGAAACCAAAACAGCGTCAAGAATAAATTTAATTGTAAATTATTTAGTGGTCGTACGCGAATATCACGCGATGACACATGTACAGTATTTGGCAAAAGTAGCCAGGTTGCATGACTTGCTTCTAGCTCGTACAGTGGAGCCCTTACAGCTTCCCTGAAGCTGAAATGTTCATTAAAGGTAAGGACTGGGGGTCTTCTTACCTTCCAATACCTTCCGATCTTTAGGAAAGCCACAAGGGCTCCACTATACAAGCTAGAAGCAAGTCATGCAGCCTGGTTACTTTTGAAAGAAGAAAACACGCAAGCGAAAAATTGGTGTCGATAGTCCTTTAAGAAAAGAATTCCACGCAGAAAAAAAAAAGAAAACAAAGGGAAGGCATCACACGTCAGAGGAAAACATTGGGGGGAATGACGTTGGCTTCCAATACACCTTAGAGGCGAGCGGTTCTTGAAGGTAGTCCAGTGCAGGAGTATGCCGCATTTTTCCTCGAGAAATAAGAAATTTTCCTCTTCACGTCTTTCCAAAACGATGCAGGAAGCGAAGGTGCTCAGCACTGGTGAAGCGCAAATACCCGTGTGCACGAGCAAGAGAATCATTCAGTGATCATATCTCACAGATTGCCAAATTAGAGCACAATATTTTGGAGATTAAAGAAAAATACTCCATGTATATCGGTAAAATTGTGAGCACGGCTCTTACGGCTGGCAATAAAATAACAGACCAGGGGATAACGTCTCAATCCCATTCGTTTTTTGGTCCATGATCGGTCGGCGACCGTAGGCAGGCCAGTCACGGTTACCGTCACCGAGACACTAGCGCACCACCAGCGAGCCGATGTTAAAGTGAAGAGGTTTTATGCATCCAACCGCAGATTTACAAAGCTCCTTGGACTTCAGCTAAGGCCTGCACCGCCTTCACTATCTTTCAAATATTGCAGTAGCTCAATAAAGTACTGCTTGTTCGGCGCGACTAAACTGCTTTTGTCTTTTGCAGCCGCTGTTTTCTCAACCTCGCGAGTGGACAGGCCCCACATTTATGAAGGCGTTTATTAAGTCCGTCTTCGTGCCTATACTTTTCTTGTTTGCTTGATTGTTACACACTGCTTAACGCGAAAAAATGCTTTTCAACATGCACAAAAGAGCGTTACTAACAGGATAAAAAAAGGCATTTTCAGTATAGCTATTTTACGCTTGCCCTGAGTTCTCATTGTATATTGATCTAATCGGCAAAAATAACTACTTTAACACACTATGTTTCGCGACAAATGCAAGAACATAAGGGTGGAAACTCATTTTCGAGGGCATAATACACACCGCGTTGATTAGTGCGTCTCACGTGAACAATTTATCGGCCGCTGGAATCAACTTATTTGCGAACCCTTTAGGAAAATACTGTCTTCAGTGGATTCGAGAGGCACATATGCTATCTTAACGCAACACTAAGAGGAAATGGAGATCTTAGTCCCTCCCTCGGAAATGATGCTGCTTCGCGCACTCATCCCACTTGCGCTAAGGCCGACCAGTTAAATTCGCCGGGTAAAATTCGCCCCTTGTTCAGACACTTATAATTCGACCCATTGGATTATTTCGGAAAGTGCGTAGAGGACTGCGTGACCCTCTTCTCAGTATTATGAAACTTGGACGGAAGGCATGCGCGTTCGCACGCCTCCCTTCCTCATTTCAGAATACTCAAAGTGGAACCATCGGGTAGTATGCACGTGGCTGACTTTCGGATTCAACACAGAGTACGTTAGAGGATACTCAACAAGCTACGCGTACTCATCTCCCTAGGCAGTGTTGCAGTCGTTACGTTGGACGCCGCAGACACAAGTGCACGCTGCATGCGCGGGAAATCGTAAGAATATTTGCAGGTCAAAGAGGATGTGTGAATAATTATGACTGAGATTGCATACTGTCGGCATGAAAAGTGAGCTGACCACAGAAGCGCATTTAAAGTTTTATTTCTTGAAACCAGGCATAGAAGTAACGCCGTCGGTAGATGTTAAGCACGGTAAACAGCGCTGGTCACACTCGGCATTTTTTGACTGCAGTGTTAAGCAGTACTGAACTAGAACTTTAAAGTCCTTTCCGTGGTCCATTTACTTTTCCTGCCGATAGGACATTCGCGTAATCCATAGTACTACTCTGAGCTGGCGATTTATTAGCTTACTAGCTTGAGCTATAAAAGTCCGCAGCGTACCGTTCAGCTTAACAGGGGAATCGCTTGGAAAGGTGTCTAAGACTTGAAGCATCGTTCTAGTGCTTTGGTGGCATCAGATTCTTTACAGACCTTTACTACTCTTGCACATTTCTACTGTCACATAGACACGAATGTATTGCAAACTTGCTGACTGCCTAAGTCGGATGCGCTACTTCCAGATGAACGCATACTACCGCGAACCTGAGCCTGCAACCAACTACAGCAGGCTTGTTTTTCTCGGATGCTGCCTGAAGCAATATAACAACTGGAGTTATCACACAACGGGCGCACTTTGGCGCAAACCTCTTTAGTATATGAAGTCAAAGCTCTGAAATTCCTAACTGGGTGCTGCTCCCAATGTAGTGCTGTAGTGCCCAGCTTTCAGATGTCGGAAAATATATAAAGGAAATTGTAGCAGTCTAAAAAGCGACTCGCATTGCTTGACTGTGGTTACACTTTTGGGTTTGTGTGACGCCCTCTCGAAATTCATGCACTAATTTTCCAGCTATCATTGGCGTCCAGATATGTCGACCGTTTCCAACCCCCCTTCCATGCTTTTTCTCAGGTCCAGCTTGCTAACCGAAGGATATCTTATGACCATATCCCAGCAGCAGCAAAAAGGGCAAAAGGGATACAGCCTCACCCATCCTTCTTTTCAGAATAAAAAGGCAACGAAGAAAAAATCCTGCGCAGGCCTTTCAATGAAGCGAATGACGAAGTTCGGGCAACGCTTGAGAACCAATATGCTGCTGCTTGGATGTTTAGCGCTCTAAGACAGCCACGGACGAGAGACGCGGACTCAACTGCGTCATCTACCTTAACCCCGCCGCTTCAACTCTCGTACCCAGACATCCATCGCTTCTTGCTTGCGAATCGCGCGGCTACGCCGTTGCAACGGCCCTCGGCGCTGACCGCGAGTGGCGTTTAGGCGAAGCGGCTGCGGCGCCAGGCCCGGCTACTCACCAGGGAGAACACCGACTCCTCCAGGCGCTTCTCGGAGTGAGTGTCACGTCACGGAGGGGGTGCTAACAGCAGCGGCCGCTCGTAAAACAAATTGACCAACCTGAGAAGCAGTTGTTCTCGGCGAACCCTTATCTCCGGCCAACGTCGACGGTAAGGGGAACGCATCGGGACTCCCGGCTGTTTCGTCTCGGCGCCAAGGGGCACATGCGGCCGGCCGCGGTGGTGCCGCTACCGGCGACTGCCGTACCGCGGAGAACTAACGCTTTCTGGGAGGCATATGCTAGCGGCTCGAACTCGTGCACTGCGCTCGGACGCATGCAAGCGGTCTGGGTACCGGCGGTCCGCGTGCGGGCTCAAGCGTGGACAGCTGCTGGAAGGTCGACGTCGACCGTATGGCCTGCTCGTCGTTATCTTGCACGCAACAGCTCTACGCAATGGACATATCAAAACCCGAATAACGAGTACGGACGGACCGGGTTTGCTTTTTTAAGGGGCAAAAACTCAGCGGCACACGAAACAGCGGCGGCAAGCTAATCCAGTTGGGTCATCTTTGAACTCGTCTGGTGGCGGTCAAGTTGATGTAGCCGCGTGCGTTAGTCGTTTGTTGGTACCGAACGCTGCTTGACGTTCAGCAGCACTTTCGGGTTCTCCGCGGAGCGTTCATAAAAAAAAAGCATCTTCACCGTAGTGAATATTTATTGTTACTACCATTGTGCTTTGCCAGCATCATCTCAGGTGCACTTTCGTGTACGAAATATGCAAACAGCAACGTATTCTCATTGAACAACAAATAAGCCTGCGTGACCTCACCGGAATAACAGCCAGAAAACTTGCGTCTTCACAAGCCAGTTGCAGCTATTATACAGGAAAATAATTGATAGTTTTGAAATGACAACCAGCCGTTCCGATTTTCTTCATATATATACATATATTCCCTTCCAGTAAATTCCTAAATACAAAGCAGCAGAAAAAAGATATTTTGTTTGGCCACAATTTCAACTACAATGGTGTCTTTTTTTGTTAATATCTCGCAAAGCTTACTTAGCACATGAAGACTTCTATGCGATGTAACTCGTAGCCAGACCACCCCACCGAGAAGCCTAGCGCCCAGCATCAATATTATTGTAGTGGGATACAAAAGGGAACGTTGATGGTTCTGTTTCCATGTGTCGCCAAGGCTTTGTGTCTCCTCTCGGCAGCGCAAGCCTCTTGTCCAGAGAGGCAGGTCAGGCGCAACGTGGCTTTGTTTCTATCCTAGAAAGTGCAAGCTTGCTGTAAGCTGCAGAGAGGTAGGCCTAGCGCAACGTGGGCGGTGCAAGCCATCATTGGCCAGTCGTGCGTCGACTTTTTGAATTGAAGATAAGTTCCTGAACAAGTTCCCCCTTCCTCCGTATAATACAGTCCGACCTGTGGTGACAGAACGCGAGCTACCCTGGCTCACCAACAGCCATGGACGAATGAAATAAACGCGAGGAGCTTTGAGCGCTGAGCCATTTCTGCGGCCATAGAATGTTCACTCGTTCTTCGTGCTCCTGTTACTTTTCGGCTTACATGCGCGTTTATTTTACCACAGCACATTTAATCTTGCCTTTTTCTAGAAACATCGCCTGACTCTTTGCCATGCTTTCCTTCGTGCTGATTTCACATCGGCGGCCAGTGTTGCTGCCTTGCTTCCTCCCGCCCTACAGTGGCGGACCCTCTCCAAAGTCGTGAAAGGTGCGCGCGCGTGCTGCTTAATCCACGTCGGGCCCTTGCTCATTGGGTACCTATTAGAGGAGTGTTTCTCCAACGAAACACCGTCTATTCCCAGTATTGCTCTTCAGCGCCGTACAATAGACAGAAGAAGCGAAATGTCGCTAGCTGCTGCACATTGGACGCTTCGGTTATTAAATTTAGGGCGTCGAAGGAGTCACGACTGACTCTGTCTTCGAAATATTTCGCTACTCCGTTTTAGCGCTGTGTATGCTCTGTATGGCAGTCTAATTTATTCTCCATTCAGTCCTTTAGAGATGATGGCGCCAGTCATCAGCTGTAAATCAATTTGTAATGAGAAATCCGTAATTAGTGTGAAGCTTGCCTCGGTTTGAAGCACTTTGTTTTTGTGCGACTGTTTGGTTTTGTTATTTCTGCTTTGTTTTCGCAAATATTTTGAAATTTGAAGGGGTGAACTTTTGCTGCACCTGGATGTAGCTACTGACACTTTGCTTTTGTTGTCTATTTGGTGTTACCAACTATACTCGGCTATGTGAATATGGCACTCAGTGTTATTGAGTAGTAGTATATCGTCCTGGGACGGACCATATACTCTGGCTTCTACATTTAACACGTCGTCACTGCTGGTTCAAGCGCATTGGAACATAACCAGAGTAAATGCCCATTTGCACATTCATCTTTTCGTGAAATTATTTGGCTTCGAGGGCATCATATATTCTTAAAAGGAATCCCTGGCACATTTTTCCCGGTACTATCGTACTTCTATCTCCTCGTTCGACAAATGAAATTCACTACACGGCAGCGGAAATGTACCGTTCAGGTGGCGCAGGTTTTCACCTTTACTACGCGCTGAACCGGCCATACTAGTATCGCAAAAATCAGTCGCACACTGTGTAGTAGCGGGAATGAGACTGTTGTAGTCGTGTCTCTGGTACCCTGGTACGTGATGTATTTTTTAAGCACTCGAGATGGGCAATTTCCCTGAAAATGTTTTTTTTTTATCTTTTCCTCTCTCGTCCTCTCCTTTAAACCTTGTTCCTTCCTGCAACCTGATGCTTATTTCGTAAAATTTGCTGGTCCTTTCAACCTCACTTTCACTTCGTTGTCTTTGAGGACGAGGGGGGAAAAGAAGAAAAAAATGTGAGCATTTGCACATCCCTGGTATTTACTGTTGAAAGTTTCTTTTTGCCACAGACAAAGACGAACGTATGGGAAGGAACCCAGAGGCTTGACTTCTGGGGCAGGGGTTTTCGACGTAGTTTCTCACAACACAGCGCAGAAAATCGACTTCAACGGAGAGAAAGACTTTGAACACACAGGCGCTGACTACCAAACGGCCCCTTAGCGACAATCGAAGAGGACTGTGCACGCTGCCAGCATCCCCAGTTTTATGAGAGCACTACTAAACGGAGTCTAAAAATCATGAGAGGAATCCCAATGGGAGAAAAAAAAAGATATCGCGACTGTACTAAAATACGCACCGAGCAAAACGCCTGTAAGCCAAGCAAGCCGCTAAAATCAAAGCAAAATTGAAGTGAAAAACGTTTACCCGACAGGCAAAGTCTCTTTCGCGGTAAAGAAGCGACGTTCTGCTTGTGCGGGTAGCAGTATGCCGGCCAAACTGATAGGCGAAGTGGAGAGATTCAAGAAACATGCTTAGCACGCGTCGCCAGGTCTGCAAGGTCACCTGGCCGCACATCGCAAGCAGTGTGGTTGCTCCGTTCTATTCCAAGAATGCCGCGTCGTGTTAAAGAGCATGAATGCTTACGACAGAGACTGACGCCGCTAGGGCCTGGCAGGCAGGTTCAAACAGAGTGAGCGTGGCGGGGGAGTATGCACTGACGTCACAGCGGCGACCATTTATGGTGCATGCAGCATGGCGGAAGGCTGTATGTCTAATCAGCTTATCGCGACCTGCTCCGCTTTGCATTGGTGAAGCTGCACCACAAAATGGCCCCCATGACGTCACATGAATACCTCGGATATCCTGCTCGGTTGAACAGGACGGGCTAAGGGCTAACGTAACATCGAGGCCCTTGAAATGATTCAACGCAAAGCCGTCCGTTTTATTTTTTCAAAGTATCGTGTAACTGACTCACCAACGACCCTCATGCGAACTCACGGTATTGAAACATTACAGCTGCGGCGGAAAATTCAAAGACTGAAACTACTTTTCTTACTAAAAAACCATAAACTGTCTATGAATGCAGACCCCTTCCTCAAACCTAACACTACGCGCCAAACACGAAATCATCATACACAATCATTAATCCCTTACAGTGCTAGGATTAACGCCTTTAAATACTCATTTTTTCCACGCACCATTGAGGAGTGGAACAGGTGTCCGCCATATCTCTTAACCAGAGCTGATTCTTTTGACTCTATGTTTTCTTCACTGCATTTAATTTGAGAGCCATTTATTTCTACGTTTACTTTTTGTATTTTGCATCTGAGCCTTGTATTTATTGCTGTATTTTGTGTTACAACTTGTATTTAACATTTTTCAATTTTGCTAAACCTGTTCTTTTTTTCATATATTATGTATTCGCCCCTCCTGCTTGGGCCTACTGTAGGCCTGCAGTATGTTCTAAATAAATAAAATAAATAAATAAGTCAATGTACGTGACTAATGTTCTCGTTTTCATGACTGAAAAGAAAAAAAAGGTAAAGCTTTAGAAGCTCAACAGAGCTTTATTCATTCGGGCACTGCACTGTGTCACGAGCTCGTTATAGCGTGACACGAGTAACTGAGTTATTATTTTTTTCTTTTCGTCAAACAAGCGGGCCCATACAAAATAACCACGTTGTCGGCAGTCTGTCTTTTGTTTTTAGTGGCTTTCATGCTATGTGCTGATTTTTGTGTTGTTGCGATTGCTTTTTGCTTCCATTGGCACTCTGTTCCCTGTTTGCTATCTCACTATAGTTGTGCTTAAATGAAACTGAGAATGCTGACAAGGTATACATTTACATATCTGTTGGTCTGTGGCGAAGAAACTAGTTGGTAATCTACGCGTACGTGTCCGTGTTTCGCCCCGTTGTGGCAATGCTTGCGCCGTGCCCTTAAGAACGTTGAAAGGAACGGCACCTTATGTGTCGCGTTGTTTCTCCTCGCGTGTTCGTCACTGTTCGCGAAAAAAAAAGTTCAACAGTGTGAAACCGTGTTCGTTCAGTGGTTGCACCACCCCCCTAAAAAGTTAGTTCGAAATGTGAAAAGTTGGAGGCCTCTACGCGTTGAAACAATGGGCGCAGTTCTAGAAAGGCACGAGAAAAGCTACGAGAGTTTTGATGCAAAGATGCCGAAATTGTGTACATGTTTGGAGGACGACAACATTCTCTACACAGTGTAGCAAAACTGACGAAGGTATGCATTAAACAGCTATATCAAAGAACGGCAAGGATTAATGACGTTTTCCCGCGTAAAGGAAACTCATAGCTAAGCGCTGCGACGTTGCACACATAGCTTATCTAGCAGGTGACATGCTGAAGATATAATAGGAACATTGAGCTCCTACAATGGCGAAGGGGTTTACTTCGACACTCATCAATTAGCAAGGCATTGTGAACAGTTCGGCAAGTAGCTCGGAACGAGTTAACATTGAGGCACGGTCACCCGTTCCGTCTGCTGCACAGCGTGAACAAAAAACAGCCCTTAAACTAGCATTTTTGAAGTTTGAGGCCGGTACAAAAAACACTCCAGCTAGCAGCACGTAGCGGCGCAAACCAAGTTCGGGGAGTCGCGCGCTTATATGTTGCTAGCGAGTACATTTGGGTAACAAACAACAGAGTGAAGCTTGCGGTCAGAGCCAGTCTGGTGCACCATGCCTTCACGGCAAACGTCATTGGCCAGCTATTTGAAAAAAAAAAAAAAAATAACGGCCGATTTGCCTAGTAAGGTCAGATGCGATTTAGGTGCGCTAGCAGTTCGATTTTTGCTTCGGTTCCGGTGTTCAGATCCAGTGTTCACGGATGGCAGTTGTTCGGATAACGATAATGGATTAATGTCCATATATGCGGAATTGGTCATTCCCTACGTTCATAGATCCCTGGAGGTTTTCGTACTACTACTGGCGCAGTGGTGCAGCGCTGAAGTGATGAGTCAATGGCCTTCTACGGCAGGTGCTGCCATCGGTGGGTATTGGGTTGCTTGGGTTCGGTTGGACCCAGGTTGCTCTTCGCGAGCGGCCTCTCGCGATCAATTGAGCTGCCGCCTAACATGGTGGGCAGGCTGCTTACCTGCCGACCACTCGGTTGACAGGTAAGCATGCCAGCCGCAAAACCGGCTTCAGACAAACAGACAAACACACAACGGCTAAATACGGAGAATGGCCACCATAATTGCAAGCGCACTAAAAAAACCGGTTCCCCGGATTACACATACGCCCAAAAAGGGAAAAAAAAGTGCACTCGTTATTATTTTTGTGACGGAGTGCAATTCTGGAATGCATGCGCTGCTTGTTGTGTCACACTCACAGGTATTGTCGCGACGATGACCACGAAGCGCTGGGACCCAAAGTGGGCCGTTGCCTTTCTCGATTGCAGTGCGGTAATCCGAAGATGCAATCCGGCTTGCTGACGACTGCGGAAGCAGATCCTCCTCTGCGCGTGAAACAGGCTTGGAGGGCCGGTGAAGTCGTTGACACCCCTGGTCGGAGGTCGTAGCGCTCGCAGACGCTGCAGAGGTACGCTTTGCTCTTAGAGTGCAATGCAGCATGCTTGGGGCTCAGCATTGATGAAGCAGTTGTTTCGCAGTGAAAATAGTGTTCATCCTGCCGACAAAGCATGCTTACGGCTACACGAGCTCGCACAGGAAACAATTTGTCTTTGTTGGACGCGTTACTTTTGCTGAGCCCTGAAATTCAAAGGTGGAAAGCTCAATATGGCCGAGCGACAGAAAGAGGTCTCTCATTTTGCGAAGGGGTGAGGAAGGGGGAGCCCAAGTGAGCTCACCTCGATGCCACTACGGTTCTCTAGCAGCCCTGTGTTTGGACCGCACTTGACGTTTCTGACAAAGGCAGGCAGCCCCGTGCGTTCCTACCGCGTGTCGCGTCCGATGCCAGGTCATCTGCACCACACCAGAAGCAGGAACAACCACTTGGAATGACCAACACACTGCACAGTCGGTGCAAAAAAACGTTGTCCGCATGGCCTTGTAGCTACCGAACGGTGGCTGCGTGAGGTTTACACCCGAGAAACGGCGTCCTCCAACATGCGCGTAGCCTAATCCCGGACAGCAGAGAAACGAACTCGAGCCTATGGGCTGCATCTCTCATTTGGACGTACACTGAATCTAGCAGCGATCGAAGGGCTACACCTTCTTAAGGTTGAGCCCAGAGGTGCCAAAAGGTTATCCGAGAGAAAGCTAGTGGACCCGGGAAATACTTAAGGTTAGTACGAGAAACCGCCGCGGCTGGCTTCTTGGAGATGCCCCAAAAGGAAACTGTCACCTTACTTTGTCCGCCGCTCACCGACGTCCCGCGTCGCTGGAGCACAGAGGATCGACTTCTCTTAGCATCCTGTGCCCTACGGCCTGGGATTGGCGAAGGTGCACGGGCTACTTCAAGGCCGACGAGGTTGCGGATTAAAGCGCTGCAACATACTCGCCAGCGCCTCCTCGCTCTCCCATCTTCAGTTACGCTCGCAGTCGCCCAGCAGATGCCTCACCGCGGACATTTGCCGAGAGCTGTAGGAGTCGCTGCAAACCGAGGAGAGGGCACCTTCTCCCCCTCGAGGGAAACGAGAAGCGTAGGAATGCCCGATAAACCCACAACCAGTGGTGAAATCCACGCTCTTAACCGGTTTTTCATTCAAATACACGCCCGTAGTCCAAGGAGATTAGCATTTCATCGGCATGCTAATTGACCAGTTAATTCGCGACTCGAAGCACGTGAGTGAGAGCGCCAATACCTAGGATGAAAACTGTTCGAAATCCAGTGCTCGCTCCCTTTCCCGGCAGATAGCAGCAATTGCCGTCGTGGAATAAAAAACGATTCTCTATAGCAGACAAACTGCAACCACTGAAACCATCTTAACACCTAGGGTATTAAAGTGCAGCGCTGCCGAGAGCTTTCTGCCGGCCATAAGAGCAAAGCGCGGTGCAAGATTCGGGAAGCGCTGCTTGCAATGCAGTGTGAAATGTGCACGCCAAGGAAAGATTCGTTTCGCTCGACGCAGCGATTTCACCTGCGTATGAAGGAGCACTACGTGCAAGAAGCCCCAAGGTAATTGCGTTAAAGGTGCAAGAGATGTCACAATTCAATGTGAGGAGGAGGTTCCGTGAACAAACCAGCCAACTTGTGACGATCAAAGACGTTTTCGGCAACTTGGGCACTTCTGACGAAACTCCTTGCAACATCACGGACGAGCCGATAGTGTCAATTGGCACATCGCTTCAACCGCCGACTCCACAAACGCGACAGATTCGTGCAGAAAACTCCTCCCGCAGTGGTGGCTCAATTGAATAGGGCCCTCAGCTATTGAGTCGCAGGACCCGGGTTCAATCCCGGCCGCAGCACTGCCATTTCGACGGAATCGAAACTCTAAAGGCGCCCGTGTACGTACAGTCTTTGTCAAAAATAACCAGGCTGCATGTTTTGCTTCTAGCCCGTACAGTGCAGCCCTTACAGCTTCCCTGAAGCTGAAACGGTCGTTAAAGGGAAGGACTGTCTTTTTACCTTCCAACACCTTTTGATATTTAGGAAAATCACAAGGGCTCCACTATACAAGCTAGAAGCAAACCATGCGGCCTGGTTACTTTTGACAAAGACTGTACGTTAAAGATCCCCAGGTGGTATGAATTAGTCCGGAGCGCGACACTGCGGAGTCCCTCATAGCCCATGTGTCGCCTCGGGGCGTTAAACCCCACAATTTACAGAGAACTCACATGAGCGCGTTAAATTTGTGTTGTTCTGTTCACGCCAAACATTATCCCAGATGTAGTTTCACCACGAGCTGAAACGACTCAAATAAAAGTGACCATTATTTGCATTCTAAAATTTGAAGCCGTAATTTGTAGTGTTTATAGAGTTGACCTAATAGCACTGTGAAGTATCTGTGGCCTATCTTTAGTACACCACGGTCGTCATTATTGTGCCTGTTTACAGGTACTGCCTAAGATCGAACTAGCAGATGTCGCAGATAAAAAAATTACAGCTGATTTAGCTTACTTCGTCAAATGCGAACTATGCGCACTAGCACGTCGCGTTCCATTTCGCTTTCGGCTCAAGGCTTGGGCTTCAAGGCCAGGATCTAGGCAAAAATGGGCGAAATCAGTGATGGGGACCTTAGTGGTAGCGCGCTAAAAAATATAGGGACTGCTTAACGCGCCTGGAAAGAGAACTGCTATAGTGGCGCTTTCTAGATCCATTGCGCACGGATGGAAGTTGATGAAGACGACGACATGCAATTGCGGCACAGCGCGAGCCAGTCGCCGCCTGTGTCTTGGCCAAACCCCCCCCCCCCCCCCCCCCCCCCGCAGTGGGTACGCGCCATCATTTTGGGGGCAACAACAAGAGAGCGGCAGTTAGACACGAGGGGCGATCGCTTAACTGAGCAGCTTGGCAAAGTTTTGGGTGCCCGAATTAACCGCGCCAGGAGTTGTGGTCTGTGGTTTGGATTGTGGTGATCTACACCAGCTGAAAATGCTGGCGTGGCATGGACGTGTGTGTCACCCAAGTACTGTGGCGTACCATTAAGCGCGTATACAGGCACAGTGAAAACCAGGGGAAAGATCGCGTATCGGCTGTACAGCGATATGCTCAGGCATTTGTTCCCACATGATCTGTCAGCATTCGGCAAGGCTACCGCCTGTAACTTGTTTCTAACAGCAAAAAATTAGTATGTTTTGCAGGTTATTCACTGCGCCAGGATTTCTATTCATCGCTTCTACAAATTTTTTACACCTTTCGTTTTGGTTCTTGCATGTAACCCATAAGACGTGATTATCTTTGCCGACCTGTCAGCGCGGGTGGGCAAGGATTAGTTCATGTTTATGTGCGGCAGATTGTTATATTCTTTCACTATACTTCCAATCCGATACGTTGAGAGTTCTTGCAGACAAATTTAGTTAATGCTTTGTCCACATTGACTGTGTTCTCTAACTTCTCCGACCGTCCTTGTTTACGGAAGTTTAGGCATGAGGTATATTTTGCTGTGCGCCTTTGCTGGCAGTTTGTTTTTCAACAGTGTTGTTGGGCAGTGAAAACGCTTCTACAAATATTTAATTTCGATGCTTTTCCCTCCTCCTGTTTACAGCTCATGTACTTTGGATGGCCAGGACACGATGTCCGTACGCGGGTGCCAAAATGTTGATTTCACTGTGCACTCTTCTACAAGCTACATACGGGAAAATCCCCCATGAAGTCTTGGCTTCAAAAAAAGGGCATTTTTATGTCATTTGGGAGCTGCCGCCTCTGCATTGTTCCTGAAATAATCCAAAGTTGCTCCATAAATTGTAAGGACACAATTTATTTCTGGGATGTCTTGGAATGGAACTTGAAAAAGCGAAGTTATTCGACTTCTCATACCATACGATACCACACTGGAGTTCATTATGCTGATGAACTCCTAGATATGTTTTTTCTGACTGGACTACATTGCTTATGGAAAACTAGAATGACGGACCGCAACTGTGAATCAGTTGTTTCGGCGAAATCTCATTTCTGCCAAATGATTGTTCATCTGAGGGAAGTGTATGAACGGACCGAATTTAAACCGGAGTGGCACTCCCTCTTGGTGATATTCTCAGCCTTACATCCCGTGTAGTGCTCTGTCTTTTTGAGATGTCTTTCATGGCCTTTCTAAAGAGCTTTCTAAATAGTTCATGTTAACAGAGCATATTTTCAGTGTAATAAATACCATGATAAAAATATGCGGCGACAGCATAGTGCTCTCGGGCAGTGGGCAGCGAGGCTGATCTGTTCACCCCGCCGTGGGTATGAAAGCTAGGCGCAGCCATATTTATTTTATTTCTGAAGGTCTAGCTGGCTTCAGACACTCAAACAGACAACGAGTTTCGAGAATGGAAGCCTTAGTGATGGCGCACTAAAAAACTACCATTATTTAAAGCAATCAAAGCTGCTCTTTAATTTCACAGTCGTTCATGATAGCCAGCGTTGGTAAAAGCTGCCATCGGTCGCGCCCGCGCCTTAGGTGGACCTGATAGCCGGAGAAATTGCAAGCTGCTAGCACAAACCGGTATATATTCGGCGCACTGACGCCAATGTGAGCGTTTTTTATCAATGCACTAGACGAAAATGTCAGGATCTGGAGTCCGAGTATGCCCCGCACTGTAGGGATGTTTCGCTGTATAGTAAGTGTGCTCTAAGACGAACAGCTTGAGGCCTGCCAGCATTATTGGGCGGTTCCACTATGCAGTTCTCTACACCCTTGAGCTGGCGAAGCATTCTGGCTAGAATGATGTAAAACTAATATATAAATTTCATGACTCACATCTCGGTCGTACAGCTTAACCACACGTCAGTTACGGTACGCGCTGCAGGTTCATATATTACGATGCAAATGATTCGGAACATAATGGCGTGAATACGCTGCATAAGCCACGGCCCGCTTGCAGCGATGGTCTAGTTGGTAAAGAGGCTTGAGTTCTACCGCCCCTGTGAGCTTGAAGTGTAATAGGAGTGCCCCCGCGATAAATACTATCTTGCATGTTACCAAATAGTCCGTGCCACGCTTCTCTCATAACGCTTACACTTGAATTGGCTATCTTGGACTCCCGATACAGCTTTAGTGGGCATGTGCAGTGGCTTGGTCTTTTATGTTTAACTAGCCCACTTGCTCAGCTAGTGGCCATCTTGGCTACTTGCTTGCGCCTGATACACAGCCTGGGGGCATGACATTATGCTTCTGAGTCTCCTGCTCTGAACGCGAACGCGTCTCTGTAAGAGGATGAGATAAAGACAGCGAAGGCAAAAATGAACGCATTAATCGTAGCGCTAGAAAGTTACAAAGTTTTCAAACTGTTAAGGGTTATATTGGCGTTGACAAAAACGCACATGGATGTTTTGTTCTAGGGGTGCAAGCCGCCAAAATTCCATCCTGTGGTTGCCCTTGTGATCACTGATCACAAACGATGGTTTGGCTGAAACAAGACCAATTTTTCGAAGGTATTGCACTGCAGGACGCATACTAAATCAAGGTATCAGTTAGATAACACCAGCTGCACTCTTTCCGAACGCTTCATACATTTCATTTCACGCTCTAGTATTGTCCTTCCGTCTACCCACCATGCAGTCTGAAGACTCGGCAAAAAGCGAATACACGTTCTACGTCAAAGCACCTATGTACCACGTCAACGTTCTACGTCACAGTATGGTGAGAATTTCTCTCCATCCAGTCTGACGCAGCTTCTGCGATAAGCAGCAATACATGGATGACGCAAGGTTCACTGCCGCTTACTAAACCCACGGACGCATTTCCTTGAGTGGCTGCGGTTCTTTGGAGGTCGCATCAGATATCGTTGTGGCACGCGCACCGGGGCTGATTAGTAATTCGATGCATTTTTTACCTCTGTAAATGTTCTTTTTTTTTCCTGGTTTTCCGGGCTACTTTAAAGCGCGATGACAAAACCCGCTTCACATGGCGGAAGCGATTGGGTTGCCTATTTAGCCATTCGAAGGCGCAAGGCGTCTTCCACGAAGCGAATTGAAAAAGAACATCACTACGCATATTAATTTCCCGTAATGGTGTCGAAACGCGCCAAGGACGGTTGCAAATAAGCGATCGTGACCAAAAGCGCTTTCTGTGCTGTCTTTGTGTGTGTGGTGTGTGCGTGTATGTGTGTGTTTCCTTACGTTTGGCCTTAGAAAAACCGCATTCATTCAGTTGCTCGCTACTAATCCTAACCCGCGTTATTTAAAATTAAGAAAGAAGGAGAGAGAGAGAGAGTGCATGGGCGCTGCTTCCAGCTAGTCGCATTCAATCTTTTGATGGGTTAAGGACCCTGCAGTTCAACATGCTTCCCGGACACACCTAATCTTTAATTTTCTTTTAGGCAGTGCGGTTCATGAAACACGGAATTCCGAGGTGATGTTGATGAAGCTGTTTGTAGGTCTTAAAGACTGGCCGATGCGTCCTGGTTAAGGTACTTTAACAGATAATTTGGGGGGCATCTCGATTGGTCCCACACTGAAACTGCTAGGCAGTGTAGTCAACGAGAATATAAGAACACAAAGCAGTTTTACGCAAAAGAACTGCTTGATGGCCCGGGGCGTTACAGCTGGCCTTTCATAGTAGCTAGGGAGACGATAACAATAGTGGCATTCAAACAAAGAAAGGGCTCCACCGACCTCGAACGACAGTTACGCGAAAGATGTTTAAAAAATTCTAGGCCTGGTAATATCCAAGTACATGCACTCCCTCCTGTTAAATAACTTTCGTTCTCCGAAGGAACATGGCTACAAACTACATTATCATAATTAGCTTGCAAACGTGAGCTACAGGGGAAAGTCCTGTCTGATCGGTCTACAATTTGCCCTAGACTGCGCTTGCTAGAACCCCTCCTGTTCATAAACAACCGCAAATTTCCCGCAGTATCGCTATCCACCTTACTCTCTGCTGCTGCCTGCAACGTCTGCCCTCTTTTGAAATCCACTCCGTACCTCAGAAGCCTCCATTGATTATCTTCTGTTCGCATTACATGCCCTGCCCATGTCTTCGCTGTCAGTTGAACTAGGATATGAGCAACTCGATCTTATTTGTGCATTTTAACATTACTTCCATCGTCTTCCTTCTCGTGCCGTGCTCCGCAGTCTAAAATTTAATTTAAAACCCCTTCGTCAACCTCCAAGTTCCTGTCTCCGAGTTGAGAACTCGGAGAATACGCCTATTATATACTTTCCTCTTGAGGTACATTGCTGAGCTCTTGTTGATGACCTGAGAGAACCTGGAAATTTCAATTGCATGTTCCGGATGTGCTGCCACTACTGTCCTAGAGAGATGCATTGCATTGCCACTAATATTATCTTAACGCCAAAGCGTTGCGCCTCTCGTTCTGCAGAAAATGCGGCGTCGTCGCATTGTCGGCGCTGTGAACGAAAAATCGCAGGAGGAACAACCTAGGTGGACCACCCAGATCATGTGACCTTGTTGTGCCAGCACACAATCCCCCCAAGATTCTGAACAAACTGACCACCGTGCATGTGGCTGTTAAATTAATCATTGGTCGCGAGAGGTCGCTCGTGAAGAGCAACCTGCATGGGTCTCAAGAGCCCCATCGACGGCAGCCCTTGCCATCGCAGGGCAGTGGCGCATCGCTCAAGCGCTGCATCACTGCGCCAGGAGTGGTATGAGGACTCCCCCGGATCTATGAATGTAAAGCCGAAAATAACCAATTCAGAGTATTTTATTTATTTACGCATGCCTTACAGGCCTCCAGAGAGGCATTGTGTAAGGGGGGTCAAATAAAGAAGTTTGTGTAAAATAGGTTAGAAATAATAACCAGCAAAAGTGCAGTAAAACAGACAAAAACAAGTGTGTTAAAATGATAACATATCACAGTTCACAAAAATTGGAAACGGTACAAGGCAGCTATGCGTCATGAAACAAAAATTGGTGAAATGCACAAAGGGTTACACAAAAGCAAAAGAAAACATTTCAGGCATACCTGAGGATAGCTGCGCATGAACAGAACCAATGAGGCAATGGTCTCAAGCAGCTGATAACAAAGCTATATGAATCATGAGTATATAAATGACGTGCTAAGCGTTATCAACGAAGTGTTTGAGTAGATGTTCGTCAAAGGTGTCATGATTACACCGAAGGGCGATGCAATCTGGAAGATCGTTCCAGAGGCGGATGGCACGCAGGAGTGTCGAGAAGTTAAAAGCATGAGTGCTGCCATAAATGCGGCATAGCTGTAGTTATTATGTACTCTATGTGAGAAGTAGGAAGGAAGTTGTAGATGTGCTGGCGGTGAATCAGTGGCATGGACGTATTTATGAAAGATAGATAAAAGGGCCATGTCGCGACCAATTTTCCACGGACGGAGTGAAAGTTCGATCGTTAGTTGGGTTAACTCATTAACTCATTAGCGCCATCGCGTCATTCTTTCTAAGGCGGAGCTTAAGTCCCCTCCTATTTTTTTCCTTTCCAGACTGTCACCATTACTATAATTTTCTTCATATGAATTCTTAGACACACCGTTCCGCTTTGCGTGTTTAGGTCTTTAAGCATGCGCTGCGATTCCTCCCGTGAGTTTCTTAGCAAGCCAGTGTCATCAGCATATCACTGAAGACATTGCCCTAATGACACGGCCGGAGAAGAATATACGATAATATGAAATGCAAACATATCTAGAGTTATATGCTGCTTCCGTAGGCGACGGTGGGTTTTGTCTGCTGGGAAGAGCCCAGGCTTGACCAACTATAGGAATGCTTCATCTGCGGTATGGTGGAATCGCTTACCCGAACCAAAGTCTTCAGTGGTGCCATGAGGCGGGCGAGTCTCGGCGGAGTGCGGGTACGACTGGAGCACGCACGAGCAAGGTGGCGACAGCTCTTGCGGTATCACTTCAGCCGACCGCACGGGTCGGTGCTGCGCAGGCATCCACGTTGCCCGTGCGCGTTGTCATCTCTTTCCGCTTAACGTGCTGTATAAAATGCGGCTTTCCGCACTGTCCCTCGGAGATTGGTCGATACGTATTCTCGCGTGGGCAGCCGACGCGCGTCTTGTTTGCGTTTTATCGCTTCTCGACCTCCACACCGGCCGCGTCGTGACGGAGTACTCTCGAAGCTCGTGGCCGCCACACGTCAATTAGTCTCTCTCTGTGCCCCCGAGCTGGGTGTTGTTTTTATGAAGGTTATCTGCTCCAGGATCAAGTTTGGAGGAAGTCCAAGGACGGCACCCTGACTGCGAGTGAAAGCTAACAATGCAAAAGAGCTGTCTTTTGCGGACAAGGTGAATAGAGTCGCAAATGATTGCCGCAATGCGATCCGACGACCAGCGTATATCCTTGCGCTCGTTTTTTTTTCTTCATCAAACACGGCCGAATGATTCAGAGTTCGCATACACGCACGCACGCACTTGGAAGTTACTTCCGAGTGTGCGAGCTGAGAGCTGCAGCTTCCTTGACGACAATGCTAAAATAAACGAGCAGGAAAGCAGAGAGAGCAAGAAATGCAGACCCCCCTCCCCGTTCTCGTTCTTTGGTTCCTTTCATTTGCTCTCCTGCAGCCTCAGTGTCCACGTTGGTTCCTTGAGCGGGTTTTCGCTAAATCCTTGTAATAAATCATGCAGTAATGATCGATAGCAAATAGATAAAACAGTGTTCGCAAACCATAAAGAGACCTACCTGTGCGATTTCTTGAAATTAACTCCAATCGAATGGTTTTCAATTGCTCCTGACAATGATGGCGATTCAGACATCGAGGCCGCATGCGGAATTCCCGCAAAACGTGCAAGCCAGTCGCTCACGCCCCAACCAACCTCAGGTGCGCACAACGGTGATAAAATTGTCCTGCCATAAGTTCATTGATAAGTTCTAATTAAACATGGCAATTTGGTCATGTTGGTCTAGTCAAACGGCCTCAAGTGGTCCCTCGAGGCAATATTTCTGCGAGTGAGGTGGATGAGCAGTTCGTCGGGGTACGAAAGAAGCGGTCAGTGAAAGCAAGGAAACCATAGAAGAATGTAACCGTTTTTTTAGTATTGATTAGACGAGCAAATTAAATGTGCAAGCGTTTCTGCATGGCGGGAAAGCACTTGACACAAAGCAGATGACCATATTTTGTGGTTAATGAACCATACATAGTGAAAGCGCTCTGGCTAAGTGCGCTTAATTTACGGAAGGCACCTGCAGGCAAAGGTTACTGCAGTGCGGGCTGCACCTATAACTAACAAAGCCACGATTCGTGGGTTAACCGCTTAATGGAACAGCGCTAGCAGAGCAAAGGCTCACTGACAGGAGAACTTTGGGTGCAGAGACTGATAAGACGATTTCCACATGCGAGTGGTTGTCGTGACGTGCATAAAGGCTTGGTAGCCTGCTCATTTTAGAGCGTTAAGTTCTACTCGCGTTTCGCGCGTCAGCGTTATAACGCAAATCGTAACCCAGTGGTTGCCATGGTAACCGAAATATCCTGGTTACATAATGGAATAAAATAGCAACAGACGGCAGCACGATGCCCGAGCACCACAACTCGAAGCTTATTTACGTCAACTTTGTACTATATATATATATATATATATATATATATATATATATATATATATATATATATATATATATATATACATATATAGCGAAGTATACGAAGCGTATACTTCGCTATATACTCTTGTAAGCAGTCAAGTAATCCATGCTTTCGCAACCTATATATATATATATATATATAGCGAAGTATACGAAGCGTATACTTCGCTATATACTCTTGTAAGCAGTCAAGTACTCCATGCTTTCGCAACCTATATATATATATATATATATATATATAAGAAGGGGGTGAAGATCGGATGGATCCGGTAGAACATAAACGTAATTCGGTTGACACACGGTAGAAAAACAACAACTTTATTCTAACGTTTCGACCAGGGTCTGGCCTTCGTCAGAGTGATGGGGTACAGGCAAAAGACACAGTTTATAAGGGAATGTACGCGGGGAGGGAACATTCTGATTGGCGCATCGCAGCGGCAAACACCTCAGTATGAATCGCCAGTGAATGATAAATGTAGTAAAGAAAGCACAGTCAAAAATTACTAAATCATTGAGACCGCAAGAAACAGTATTAAATTTTTATACACAAATTTAATACTGTTTCTTGCGGTCTCAATGAAAATGTTGGGAAGCTGACTTGTCTATCATCATAACCGCAGCACTTCATAGTATCATGCCGTGTTTCATCTACACTGATCATTTTCGTCCTCTTTTTACTGTTAGCGCCGCTTTTTTCTTTTTTAGTAAATGGCTTATCTCTGAAATAGCACCGCATCTTAGTACCATACCCTTTCACAAGAGGCGTTGTTTAATCAAAAGTGGTATTCACCCGTGTCCTCGTGTCTGATGATTTTATTATATTTTTTATTATTTTGTTGTGTCTGTTCGCCTTTTCTTGTGCATTTCAGCTACGACCAAAACATTTTTGTATTATTTACATTTTTTTCACAATGTGATTGCAGTTATACTCCACGATGATTTAGTAATTTTTGACTGTGCTTTCTTTACTACATTTATCATTCACTGGCGATTCATACTGAGGTGTTTGCCGCTGCGATGCGCCAATCAGAATGTTCCCTGCCCGCGTACATTCCCTTATAAACTGTGTCTTTTGCCTGTACCCCATCACTCTGACGAAGGCCAGACCCTGGTCGAAACGTTAGAATAAAGTTGTTGTTTTTCTACCGTGTGTCAACCGAATTACGTTTATATATATATATATATATATATATATATATATATATATATATATATATATATATATATATATATATATATATATAAGCAAACAAGGAAAGGGGGGCTCGTTATAAATATGAGAAAAGCCAACAGCCACAGAAACCAAGGGGCGCAGAGGATTTTTCTTTTTTTTTAATTAATTTATTTATTTTTGTGGTGTTGATCACTTTATAACATTACTGAATATGTTATCGCTTAAAGCTAATTGATTAGAAAAGCAGAAGAAAAAACAACCACATGCCGCCGGTGCGATCCGAACCCACGACCTCCGAATTACGCGTCCGGTGCTCTACCGCTGAGCTACGGCGACGGCTGTCAAATCTTCTGCTTTCGGGGGTATTTATGTTTACGAATAACCTAACCTTGGGAGTGTTCACCAGCACCACCCACGTTCTTAAGCGGCGGACGTAGCACGTCCTGATTTACCGCTGATGTGAAGTAGAACGTCATCGAACGGCGAGGGTGGAAGCTGTGTGAGAGCCCTCTTAAGCTTCCTATGGCGTCAAGGCTGCCAGAACCGAGGCCCTCGCTACGCAATTAAGCAAACAAGGGAAGGGGAATGAGGGGCTAGTTATAAATATGAGAGAAGCCAACAGCCACAGTTGCCTTGAAGATTTTGTTATCCCTTATTGGTTTGGTTTATGGGGTTTAACGTCCCAAAGCGACTAAGGCTATGAGAGACGCCGTAGTGGAGGGCTCCGGAAATTTCGACCACCTGGGGTTCTTTAACGTGCACTGACATCGCACAGTACACGGGCCTCGAATTTCTCCTCCAAAGAAATTCAGCCGCCGCGGCCGGGATCGAACCCGCGTCTTTCGGGCCAGCAGCCGAGCACCATAGCCACTGAGCCACCGCGGCGTGTTGTCCCTTATATATATATATATATATATATATATATATATATATATATATATATATATATATATATATATATATATATATATATATGGCCGCCGCGGCGGCTAGAATTTCTTTGGAGGAGAAATTCTTGAGGCCCGTGTACTGTGCGATGTCAGTGCACGTTAAAGAACCCCAGGTGGTCGTAATTTCCGGAGCCCTCCACTACGGCGTCTCTCATAGCCTTAGTCGCTTTGGGACGTTAAACCCCATAAACCAAACCAAACCATATATATATATATACGAGGGGGGACCCAAAAGAAACCGAACTGAGAGCGCGCTACCATTCGTAGACGTAGTAGAGAGTTCTATTGCTAGATGGGGTTAGCAGAGACCTTCACGAAACAGCTGTTCAGACGACATAAATTTGTAGGCAAACATTTGAGCGTAGTGTTGTGTTTCGCTTGCAGTTACTTTGTTCCACCTGCGAAATCTTTATGGCAAATTTAAAAGAACAGAGAGTGTGTTTGATGTTTTGTTTCCAGCTTGAAAAATCGGCAACGGAAGCTTATCATACGTTGCAACAGGCTTTTAAAGAGGGTGCTATGAGCCGCACACAAGTTTCCGAGTGGTTTGGGCGCTTGAAACGTTGTGAGATGAGTGTCCAAGATCATGCTCGTTCTGGGCATCCTTCAACGTCTCGAAGAGATGAAAACGTTGAAAAAATCCGCCAAAAAGGAACAAAGATGGTCGTTTCACGATCGACCAAATTTCAGAAGAGACAGGGGTGAGTTGGAGCTCCTGTCAGCGAATTTTTACTGAGCAGTTGCAAATGAGACGTGTTTTCGCTAAATTTCTTCCTCGCATTCTCACACAGGATCAAAGAACATTCGATTAAATTTGAGTAGGGATTAAAAAAAAGAGATTGAAAGTGATCCAAACTTCTTCACCAAAGTCATTACAGGTGATGAGAGTTGGTGTCAGGGGTATGATCCAGAAACTAAGCAAGCGTTAAGCCAGTGGAAGTCTCCCAACTCCCCGAGACCAAAAAAAAGCAAGGCAGTTGAAGTCGAATGTGAAGACAATGATCATTGTCTTTTGTGATGTTCGTGGAATTTTGCACCAGGAATTTGTTCCCCCTGGCCAGACTGTTAACAAGCACTTTTATTTGGAAGTTTTAAAACGTCTGCGAGAGGATGTACGGAGGAAACGCAAGGAACGTTGGCGATCAGGTGACTGGTTCCTTCATCACGACAACGCCCCCGCACACACGGCCTTACGAGTGACCCACTATTTGGCCAATTGGGGATGGGCTGTCGTTCCCCACCTTCCATATTCACCAGACCTAGCCCCGTGCGACTTTTTCTCTTTCCGAGAACGAACAAAAGTCTAAAAGAGAAGCGTTTTGGTGATGTGGTGGCCGTACAAACAGCTTCGCAGAGGGCACCGGACGATATCAAAGTTGAAGAATTCCAGAGATGCTTCAAACAGTGGGAAAAAAGACTTGATAAGTGCATCGCATGTCATGGAGAGTACTTTGAAGGTGACTGAAGAATTTTGTGCAAGAGTTAATAAATAAAGTTTTTATACGAAAAATCCGGTTTCTTTTGGGTCCCCCCTCGTATATATATATATATATATATATATATATATATATATATATATATATATATATATATATATATATATATATATATATATATATATATATATAGGCGTCAGTCTCGCCACGTAGTCCCGGCATTAGTGTAAAATTTGTGGGCCAACCATTTGCCGCAGAATGTTCCGGATGGTGTCATGCGATTCAACGTTTTTTTTCAGCATAAACTTCCTAGTTAAGATAGATGTGTTAACGCTCGATATTCAATCGCTGCCTCAGCGTTGACTCATTTTTGAAAGTATCGACAGACCGCATGGAAGAATTGCTCGGCTCGCATGATATCGCAAATATCTGTGGGCACAGTAGACCAGATAATGCCATGTGGCTAAACAGTTCGCTTTTCTACTTCTCCTAGAGGAGGCAACGTTCTACTTTTGAACACTCATTACTAACAGGCCCACCATTTAGCCGTGCTACAGTACTATAGTCAGATACAAAAAACTCAAGCGGTAACCACACCTCATAGGCGGCTCCCCTTCAGCAATAGCCGTCGATCGGTTGTCATGACGTCGTGTTTAATTCCCTTGCGTAATATCGCAGCCGGATTAGCCACGTCGTCATGACAGCCGATCGACGGCTATTGATGAAAGGGAGCCGCCTCTGAGGTGTGGTTACCGCTTCGTTCGATTGATTTCTATCTGACTATGGGTCAAAAGCCTCGCTGGCACTTGCCTCTTCAGTTCCACGACATAACAGAAGCTTTACCACGAACACCCTTAGCTTCATTGCAGCACTACGGCGGCGGCATTTTGAGTAACTTGACCTCATCGGAGGAAAACACAAATAATTGTTAACGCGAAAGCATTATATGGCTATGTACGCGTGATCAAAAACTGTCCTCAAGTTTTATCCGCACGTTCATGTCGTTCTATAAAGATAGATATGTGAAAAAAAAGTTTGATTGCGTTAGGTAGTAGGTGAAAACAATCTCGCTAAATTCCAAATTTGGTTGATATGGAGTAATTGTAAATTAAACGCCAAAACACACTTAGACGTCGCAGTAGCTATGGACGTCGATATAGCACTTGGACGTCAAAATAGGCATGGGCGCCGACATAGCAGTTGGACGTCAGAATAGGCATGGACGTCGATATAGCACTTGGACGTCAAAATATGCATGGACGTCGACACAACACCGTAATGAAAAATAATGAGTTCAGTCAGGCAACGTGCCTTTAATAGGGCAAATAGTATCAGAGGCAAAGGGGCGACGAATGTGGACGAGATGTCAGTGCTTTCGCATTTCCTGCAATGCGGGTCGCCGCAGTGATCTCAAACTTAGTAATAGCACTGTTGTCGTTGGCACGGAGTCGTTAAGGCCTTCAGCATAAACATGGTTCTGCTAATGGCTTGCATAAATCCTTCATGCCATCCGCCATAGAACAATGGAATGAGCTGTCAGAACCGACAGCAACGGAGATGGAAGAGTTTACACACGAATCATCTTTGTCATCAGCCGCAATAAATGCATATTGCCTGGTGCTTCTTCTGTACGACATCTGCACTTCAGTTCTTATCCACATTTTTTTCGAGTTTCTTGTCGCACCCTTATCTGTAGTATAGTCCACTCTTTTCGCTGTTCCATGTATTGCTGGATGGCCACAGTGTAGTCATATATGTTCGGTTTGCCCTTATGTAAAGCCCTGCCAAAAAATTTCTTTGCCTTCTTGTTCACTATTATGTGTCGAAAGACCACATCATACTTTTTTTTTCTCCCCCTTATACAGGGCGGTTCACCTAAGACTTTACACAATTTCAAAAAAACAGGCTTTTCGAGTTAGAAGAGCGCTTTCTTCGGCATAGCATTGTCAGTGGTAAAGTACATCATAATTGGGCTAATACGGGCTAACTGCCAGGCTGGTTAACTAATATTTTATAGTGAACTTTTTAACTATTACCGTTCGTCTCCTTAAAAATATAGAGGCATGTAGCCGCCATAATTAATATCCATATCAGTTTCTAGAATTTCGAAAACGCGGTTACTTTCAGCGCTGTGGCCCGGAAAATTTTGTCTGTTCGTCAAGTTACGAGCATTGGAGAGGTTACTTTGCCGGCAAGCTTCTCGAAGGCACGTGTATTTTCGCGCGATCTAGCCAAAATTTTCTGGACCACAACGCCGAGGGTAATAGCGTTTTCAAAATTCTAGAAACTGATATGAATATTAATTACGGTGATCGAGCCCTATCAACAATCAAAGTGCCTAACAGTAATGCTTAAAAAGTTAACTATTCAATATTAGTTAACCAGCCTGCTAGTTAGCACGTCTTAGCTGTCTTCCGATGTACTACAGCGCTGACAATGCTACACCAAAAATAGCGCTCTACTAACTCATAAAGCCTATTTTTAAAAATTGTGTAAAGTCTTAGGTTAAAAACCCTGTATATTATACCGCGGAATCCTAAGGGCTAATAAATAATGGTGATGATGTTCAGCTTTTTGCTCTAAGTTAGAGCAATGGCATTGTCTGCTGGCATTCACTTCACCGAACAGCGTTTACTGATGATTATAAAATCCTCGCAGTCAGTGTCGACAACATTCTTTCCGAATACAAAGTCTCGGTGTTCCAGCCTTTCTGGAGGCCGCCTTGACGTCACTGTGCAAAAACGAAACCAAACTCATTGTGCGTGAAGTACACCATCATTCTCCTTCGGTTGTTGAGCACACTGGCATTGAAGTCGACATTGTGTGAAAGCATAGGTTGGACTTTTCGGTTTTTATTTTTTTTTAAATTCGGTGAAATTTTTACGGCTTTCATTTCATGCCGCAGTTTCCGTTTTTTTTTCGGTGAATGTTATTTCATACGAATTTGTTACTGTTTTTTTTCGGCGATATAATGTGGTACTGCTGCGCAGTCAACAGTCGCTCAGAGTTTATTTTGGCTCTTTTTGTCAGCCTGAGTATTCGATTTAGCAGTAATTGGCACAAGTCATCGTTAATTACTGGTAAAACACTTACAGCAGTGCCGAAATGCAGATAGATATGACCTCACCAATAAAAAAAAGTAACGGAAGTTAACTCACGGAGCTGTTGAACAAAAAACCTTCTCTTCGGCTGTGCTGACATATATCGCGCATGCCGTAAGGGTCGGTTCGCATCTGGCCTCCTGAAGCCCGATCACGTCTGGAGAAATTAATTATTTTCGAATAAAGTATTGGAGAATATTGCGTTTGCCTTTATAGGCACGAAATTTACTACACTGCCACACCTCTAAGGTTTCTAGGTTCCTCGAAGGAAGGTGACAGCTTTGAGCTGCAGCAGGGTGCTAAACATTAAATGCTCTTAGCTCCAATTTTCGGTAAATTCAGGCGAACATCTTCCAGAAACCATAGCGAACTTAAGACCGAACATAAAGCCGAACATGAAGCAGAAATTTTAATTGAACTTGACCTGAAACTTCAGAAATTCTTCGTCACAATGGTAGCCTATGGAGAAGAAAATTTCGAATACTTTGGCTCGAAAAGAGTTCGAATCAGTGCCGGCGCAAGAAGGGCGTTTCTTTTTCCGATGCCTTAGGACACTCGGCCACCGCCGCACTCTGGGGGTGTTGGGCACAGAAAAGCAATCTGACTGTTTTACGAGCAAGAAAAAGCACGCATGTGCAAGCCATACACGACAGGCCTCAGGTCTTGGAGGAAGGAAAATTAGAGGAGAGGCCGTCACGTGACATTTTGTGAAGCCGGAAACAAGCTCGGCGCCATCTTGTCCGGGCTGACGTCATGCTGACGTTTCACCGCCACGCCGATTGCACGCGCGTTTCAAAGCCAACGAAGGAGCGTGCTACCGCATGGGCACAGGCCCCCGCAGGTTTGCATGTACGGGGTAGAAGTTTTGACAAATGCCATTTGTTTGCAGTTGATGACTTTGTTGTAGAGCAGAAGCTTTTGTGTTGTTGTATATGATGTGAAAATATTGTAAATAGCCACGTTTTTCCGTACGAGTTGTTTTTTGTTAGAAAATAAATGTTTTTAATGATTGAAGTTCTCGGGATCCTGTGTGCATACGTATCTTTATATAGATATTGCAGTGAACAAAACTAACCCTTCGCCTTTATTAAAGAAGAAAAATCTTTAAGGTATTGTTTAAGCGCAGGGTCTCTTTCTTTTTACCAGCGGCGTATAACACTCCCCGAAAAATACTTCTGCCTACGCCGCTGGTAGTGGCTGTATTGTGAAAGAATTTTACTCATCTGCTTCGGAGCACGTGTCTACTCTTTCTCGTATACAGCAGTGAGGATGGGCAAGCATACTAAAAAGTTTGAGTTCTTGACCCTGAACGCAAAATGTAATATCATAACGTGTTGTATTGGTGGCCGTGCCAGCAATGACTTTTGACTCACAACTCCAAGAGCCACTCACGCAGGTGACAGAAACGGAGAAGGCCAAAGTGCATATAGTAGACAGCAGGGGAGGGTTTATCTGAAATTTTACACGGGATAACCATTCTGAACATCTTTTTCTCAATGAAAAAAGTCCAAGAAATAAATGTTTAAAATGTGACTGCCCCTCTCCATAAATCCATCCTTTGTAGCATGGCAACATAGCATGTTTCACATAACCACAGGTCTAGTATTGTGCATAATATATATTACCGTAGCTTTTCAGACTTCTAGAAGTTTAGGAGTACCCAGTGGCTGCAGTATAAGTTTCACGGTGTTGTGCATCATTTCAATGCCGTGTTTCATGTTTAATGTGCAGAGCTGCAGCTGTACGCACCGCTTTTCGCTACTTGATGAAATACTAGCTTCTAATGTCACTGCATAGTAGATGACAACACATAAAATGAAAGTTGATCTATTGTACGTAATGATCGAATGCATCAAATTATTTTCTTCAACATAACCACAGACATCAATGAAATTCAGCGCACATGTGGGTCCTCATTTCACTAAGTACTTTTTACCCCAAAAAACACAATCACAGGACATGGGCACAATAAACACGTGAGAAAAGGCCTCCTAATTCAGTTAGAGCTTCGCCTTTTTTGCACTTCTTGACTATGGCATCAGATAGAAAAGCAATTGCAAACCTGCAACAGGAAACCGGTCTAAGCATAGCGCGCGATCAGAAACACGGACTTGGCCACGATATGAACGAATACACTTGAGCCCGGCACGTCCCAGAAGCTAGAGCTCGCTAGACGCTTCAAACGTTACACGCTTGAAACGGGCGGGTAATAAAGTTTCTGCGAAGTGATCGCAGCTGCATGCTCCTTTAAAATATCGCCCTCCGCCCATGTCATGGCCCCCGCCATTCACACAAGCGCAATCGCGAAAAACGAAAATGACAGTTACACTAACACCAGTGACGATCACTGGAGCGTTGCAAGAACACGCCTAATAGCAACGAGGATCCACTGCCGATGGAAACGGGAGCGCGAATGGTACACGCACACTGCACGCACAGGACGTGAAACGTCCGCACAATACGCCGACGACCTCTATAGCGCACGGCGTATTGAATCACTGGTGAACGAACAGCGCGAGTGCTCCTCAGTGAGCAGCGGTAGTCTCCCGACGGCTCCGAGCAGTGACGCAGTAGACGAAATGCCCGTACGATCGTGGTCGCCGAGCACGTTGAAATCAATGCACGCAACAACGAGATTTTTGCAGCGAATTCCACCTGAGATATGAGTGAACGGCGCCAACGTCGGCCTGTGAGCACGATCAAAAACAAACTCGAGCAGTTGAGAAAAGTACGCCTACGCCGCACCGCAAATGCTACGCCGCAACCGTCTGCTACCGCCCGGTTTGCAAGCAGCAACTACGACGCCGTTGCTAAGCTGCCCGGACTAGATGGCCTCCCGATCGCGAAAAAACCTCGTGATTTCCTCCACACTTTTCTCCCATGGTGTTGTGTGGAAAGGGCCTCTCCTCTCTTTTTCCTTCCTCCATGCCTCAGGTGGTGTGGTGATGCATTCATCCGTGCGATGCCGTAGTATAGGAAGCATTTTTTTTTGTTGCGAAAGCAACACTGCGCGAGTCGCCGAGCCATTTCGCGGAGCTGAGGAAAGGCCATACCGCGCATGCGCGAGGAGCAGTGACGTCACACGGCGCGCCGCCGTCGCTGCGCGGGTGACTCAGAGGTGCCGTCGCCGCGCTTGCCAGTTGCGCATGCGCAGTGGCGGCGCATAGCTAGCGTGCCGGGGCCGCCGCCGCTGCCGCGCGCTCTCCGTCGCCTCTCTCTCTCTCTCTCTCGTTGCTTTCGCAATCCTCCAGGTTTAACCAGAGCTAAACCACTGCCAATTTTTTTTCCGATAGCACCTGCCACTACACCGCGAATGTGTGGTGTCTGTCTCTTCTGTCTTGGTGCATTTGCAGAGAAATTCTTCTTTAGCTTAAACGTGTGAACGTGTGCCGAGCTGCGGAGCGCCACGACCGCAAAGCTACGGGGTTGGATAGAGAGACGACCGCACTATAGCATTCAGTTTGACGGCTACAAGCTCGAGCTTACGCTTCGACACAGCTCTGTTAAAGCTGTTGCAGACTCTGTCTCTAGGAAGTAATAGAGGATCTTGATCGGTTCGCAGCGTTCTAATTCGCGAACAGCTTTGAGAGTTCAGGCCCTGCTCGCTTTCAGCCATCTTTCCCTCCCACTTGACTGCCGACAAATTGTGAGCCGGGGAATGAACTGGGTGTGAAGGCGGCACCTGGGAAAAGCGATGAAGATGACACGTGCGGCGATAATTTTGAGGAGTAGTGACTTGCAAGAGATTTGTGGTTTATTCTTTTTTATCACTCAAAGGCTGCGCGTGACGTCGTGAAGTGAGCATGTAATCCGCCTTAGTGAGAGAGAGAGAGAAAGGAATTTTAATGAGGGAAAGGTGGAGAGGTCGGCCGGTGGTAACATGGCCCTGGCCATGTAATGTGTTGTAAGCGTGCTGACTCGAGTGTTACCTGCCACTTTGGGCAGTGTGCCGCTTCGGGATTTCGACAACGCGCGTTACCTCGCTCGATGCATCGAGCCTTTAATAACTCCCTCATAAGGCACCGTCTAAACATCGTCTCACAATTTGTCTTCAGGGGAGTGGAAGCTGCGAGCGAGCCGTGCCGTCTTCCACGAGCGAACCATTCTCACGCGCTCGCTCGACAGCCAACCTCACCGGTCTGGAAGCCGTCGCGTCGTCGTCGTAGCTTCAACTCCCCTGAAGACAAATTGTGAGACGGAGTATGTGTAGCATGGCACTATGCCAATCGCTTGCCGGTGGGGCATTTTTCTCGTCACTTACGAATCTAAAAGGCACTTGTTGGCAGCTAACGCGTGCGGAGTGTCGGCGATAGCGAGGTTAAACATCTACCATGTCGTTCTTGAAAAACGAGCACCAGACGTCGGTCACGAGTGCCCACCCTCTCTAATTACGGGGGACATGATGGCTTCGGAATAAAAAGCAGCTGCTTTTCTTATCAAAAACAACAACAAGAAAAAATCAAGTTTATAGAAGAAGTATGCACCAAGGACAAGGGCGACCGATTGGTGATTCAAACGCTTCCCTGTTTAAGTGCAGCTCGATTTCTCGAACGGCTCAGCCAAATTAGGTGGTATTTTTTCTTTCATTCGTACGAATTCGTTTTTACGAATTCGTCTCGTTTTTCTTTTTCGTTCTCACTATGCATAATGCAGACTCACTTTTAAAGTTTCGTATTCTTACGCCTGTGTGGGTCATATAGGCAACCTCGTCTTTTTTTATTTCTTTAACACACATTCTGAACGAAATAGCTACGGCAGCTAGTGAATGGTAGCTATGTTATTGTGTAGGAAAAATGCTTTACGCGAAGGAAACTCCCTTAGAGATTTGATCCTTTCGTTACGAGCTTCGCAGAAAACGCAACTGAAGATGTGGCACACAACTGGTTCTTGGTCATGGAACCGGGCTACCATGCGTTAGTCCCGACTGCGCGGTCTTGCGCGCACTTGGTCGAACCAGCGTTCGAAAGAGGTCCATACTTCTCTACGTATGCTCAAATCCCTTCCGGTGTGTTATTCATTCGTCACGAGTCGCGGTATTGAGCCCCCAGTGCATCTAGTGGAGTGCAGAAACCATACACAGGCTGACGAAAGTACGTATTTGCCTTTATCAACGTGGACGCGAAAATAATAGAGCTAGTAGCAGTGACGATGCGTGGCTGTAATTGCTGGTGATACCTCCTGTGTATGTGGGGGAGATAGAGTGGTGAAATAAAGAAATAACTTCATGCTCACACGAAACAAACATTTACTACCGTCAGTGATGGCGAATAAATCGGTAGCACTACGTCACGGTAGATGAGGTGCGACGTGCGAGCAGGTCGGGTTTTACATGCTGCGACGCGAATAAAGCGCGGCAAAGCCAATCGGTGCACATGGGGTGACAGTTTTCGAGGTGCTCATCGAAGAATACTCCAGCGCTTCCTAAAACCTGCTAACTTGATGAAAGCTATTCAATAGTACGCAACAACAGGCCAAAAAATATTCCAAATTTTGAATCGTACGTTCCGAGTTTTTTTTTTTTTCTACGAAAACGCCGAAACTTTGACATCCTTGTGCCTTGAGGCCATAATTTTAGGATACACAGCAGCGGTGGCCTAGACATTAGAGCATCCGCCTCGCATGCGGGATGTGCGGGGTTCGATCCCCAGTGCCGCCGGGCACCCACCCGTTATACAATGGGCACAAGCTTTCTCCTGGCCTGGTGCTCGGCTTGCTTAGGGTGGAATGCTTGGGAAACGGGTCACTGACCCCAACTTGCGTAGACAAAAATACCATGCGACATACAACACTCTTGGGCCAAAGCTGCCCTTGTGCCATAAAAATTCATCACCATATCAATTTTCAGGAACAGACCAGCCGAATTTCTTTGTTTCCGGCGTATCGGAGAACATCGATTTCTATACCAGCATAACTTTTCCTGTTTCTGGCATACTTATTTGTAACTTAAAGTCTAGCATAATTATTTTTACCACAGTACATGGTAATCAACAAAGTTACTGCTGTTTTTGACGTCTCATTGAACAACTTAACACTGTCACGTTAGAAACATTGTCTATGACGAATAAATAGACGCGCGTTGTACGTTCATATCGGTCAGAGCTTCAGCAGTGAAATATGGTTTCGAGGCAGCTCATTTTGAGAAGTCTGCACTTTCACTTTAAGGTAGGCTTTTCAGGAGCCAAATCAAAATGAGTAATACGTCAAGCCTTGGGAATAATGCTGTGATTGAATGCACTGCCAGACATTGGTTCCAAAAGATCAGCTTTGGAGGTCTGCCTCTTTATGCAATCCGCAGTCGCCGCCTACACGTGCTGGACGATGAAGCCCTGTAGGCGGTCATAGACTAGGACAGCAGTCAGACATGTGGTGAGCTTTCCATGCGCTTCCGGGTTTCTGTTGAAACCATCAGGCTTCGCCTGCACCGTCAATGGTACGGTGTTCGAGTTGAGCATCTGTCCACCCCGCACACTGTCGCAAGCACGAGTGACAACAACCTGTTTGTCATAGCTAGCTCTTCCGGCTCTGATAGTGACAAGAAGTGTATCCTGCCTGAAAGCCCCAAGTGTGCCTGACATTGGGTTGCGCCACGGGACCCTGCGCCTCACAACTGGCTACTCTCGTACACGCACCTCAGAGCTGCGTTTCTCTTCGCTGCTGTGAAGAGGCAACACATGTGCAGTATTAGTCATGATCAATGCTCCTGCGCGCACCCTAAGCTCTTTTCAAGCACGCAAGCCGGTTATTTCCGTGCCAGTGTTCAGTTTTCTAATGAGACACAAAAATGGCAACTAAATTTTTGGTTACCATATAACTTTTTTAGTTATTATTTTCTCGAGGTCAGCGCATGTGGTCATTTCATGCGTTTTAATAATTGCCAAATTAACGCGGCATTGAAGATTTGTGTATGCACTGATGGCGCTGTCCGTGTCTTGAATTGGCCGACTCATTGCGCAATGCTGCTTCGGTCGATGCTTCGAGGTCGCACTTTTAAACCCTCGTATGGCAGTATCGCGGAGTTAATTTTTCACCTGTATGACGTTTTAGTAATGCACAGCAACTTAAGCACATAGAGGTCCCAGAGTATGAACACTACAGCGGCACGTATTACAAAATATGTGCTAGTATTACTTTTGAAGGAAATAGGGGGATATGGGAGACGATTTTCAGGTTACCGAATACATTAACGATGTTGGATTTAAACATCAGACGGAAACGACGCCGAAACAGGTGCAGATATAGGACTTCATTTTTAATTTTTTTATTCATTTACCCTAAATGGCCCTTACGGGCGTTTCATAGGGGGGTTAAAAACCCATAAAGCCATTGTAGTACATAATAAAGCGAAATTTGAAATCTGAAAATCTGGAAAGCATAAACAAACGCGCTCCCATAAACAGGGAACATAAATGGGTGAAAGAAAGGCTTGAGAACACACACACACACGTAGACCATAATGCAGAAGACAAAATGAAATTCTAGCAACAGTGTATTAAGAATCAGTAACCATGGAGTAAGTACTTTAGTTTGGTAACAAATGCGTCGTAATTTTTTTCGGAAACGATTTCTGCAGGCAGTTTATTCCAATGGTTAATGGCAAGGAGCAATGGCGAATTGCGCATAAGTTTGTTGTGAGCGATCTTGGATTGCACTTTAGAGCAGTGGTCTAATCGGGGGAAAATGCGATGTGCTGGTTTGATACGAGATTCTGTGAACGGCGAGGGTATGTGATAAAGCCTGTGAAAAGGAAGTTGAAAGCTTGGGGCTATGTGGAGAAATTTTGGCGCTCCACGAAAAAAGACGGTTTAACTGTTGATCGCTTGACTTCGAGGAACAGCAGTTTTTTGGACAAGATTTTGTGAACACTTGAAAACCAGACGAGTTCGAAAGGTTGCCCATTATCATAAAAGTCATTGTTTAATTGCGGTTAGTACTAGTCAAAAGTCATACGACCGGCCACAGCAGTAGCTCGGCTATGCCGCGAGGCTGCGGAGTACCGTGGTGAAGACCAAGTTGAAGGGCTGAACTGTGCCGAGTACACACCTCACTCCATTACTAAGGTAACCTATATATACCCCCCCCCCCCCCCCAAAAAAAAAAAAAGAAACAAAGGACTGCCATTTGCTGCTGTGTTAGCGATACAGGGACCAGAGTGTATATGTCCGAGATGCGCTAAAGGCGGTTCTTGGAGCCGTTCGTCCACAATTAATCGCAGGGACGGCAAGGGCGTTAGAAAAAAGCGTAGATTTTCACGCCTCAGGAACCGGCGCAAAGTTCCTCTAAGAAAGCCGACATTGCAAGAGTCCCCAAAAGAAAAAAGCGGCCCGTGCTCAGTAAACCATTTGTCAAAGTTTGGTTCCTTCTAATCCGGTGAGGTCTACATGACATCGCCGCTCAGCAGTAAAGTGTCCGTCGGAGGTATTGGGCACTGCAACAAAATCCAGTTTATTGACCACAAATAAGCGTGCGCGAACACACATATTCAAGCCCCGCCCCCCCTCCCCCCCCCAAAAAAAAGGGGGGGAGGGGGCGAGGGGGGAGAATGCGGCAATGCGCCTTACAACTGTGAGAAATTATTGTACGCCTGAGATCAGTTTGAAATTTTGTTCCCGAGGTTTTGCTTCCACATCACGACTAGGTGACGTGAGATATTGACGACGCAATCCGTGCTGCCACAAAATGAACCAAGAACTAGCTCATCTCGCCAACTTACTTGAAGGCAACAAAGAATTCCTTTCAGATTGACATTCTGAGCATGTTTTTTTCGCGATGGCTGGTGGCACGCGTTTGTTTTTTCGCCTTTCCTGTGTCGGATATTTGATTTTTTTTTGCTTCAGGTAGTTAGGGGGGCTGCATATCTGTCTGTAATGGTGATCACTCATCTTTGTGCGCTTTCTTTTTTAGAAGGTGTTTGGAATATTGCCTGCTTGCACGACATTCACATCTGGTTGTCGGTATTTTTTGTTAAAAGGCACTTATTAAGGAGTACGCATTGATTAAAAACAAGCTGCGAGCAAGGAAGCCTGCATTCTGTTTCTTTTCTGTCTCGTGTAAGTAGCGCCGTTGTTCGCAACAGTCATCGTGCGGATCATCCTTCTAATCCTTCCGCGGAGGGTATCAGACTCCTGGTTATTTTTACCGATCACACTCTTAGCACCCCTTGTTTTGCTCTCAAGCATCAGACCTCATCGGTATACATTTCCTACACAATACAAATTACGCTGCTCCTTCTGTTGACGTCATAATTTTAAGATGCGCTTAATAGTTAAAGTTATCCAGTTGCTAATAGGGTGCGCAGAAGGAAGGAATAAACTTAAGAAACTGCTGTGTGCTAGATGTGCTATTCGTTAGACATTTTTCACAAAGTTTAGTGAGTCATGCGCGCGTCTGGTTTGGCATAGTTAAAACGTACGCGCAGAATTTGCGCAAGGGCGAAACTACAGCGTTCAGAGCACTGGTTCCGAGCGCCATGACTTCTCGTTAGAGACTACTAAATTTCCGTTGTTGCCGCAATTCGCGGCATCCTGGGAGACTATAGGAGGCGCCAGTCGCCATCGCCAAAGCGTTGGCGGAAGCTACTGGAGACCTGGGCGAGGACCGCGTCCACAAACCGCTCCGGTCTCTTTTCTTTTTTTTTTTTTTGCAATAAAAGTTTTTTTTTCTCTCTCTCTCTTTCGCAAATACCGCAGTTTTCGGCATAGCTATCAAACCTCAATCTCCTTTTACTGCATGAAAAACGTCTTTAGTGACATTGCGAGAGTTTAAATAAATGTTATATGCCACTGAGATTCGCGTGTCAGATTGAACTGCCACATCGTACCCTCCGTAACCCTCAGTTCTGCGGTCTTAAGGCATGACCACGAACGCTCCCTTTTAGTGGGCCAATCCTTTGCGGTCCCACGTAGGGCATTTGTAATGGCGCACGCTTCTCTGCGAAAAATGCCCAGAAACACTCCGGAGTGACATAGCGCGTCTGAGCTTGAGTGTACGCGTTCCACAGAGGTCGACATCTGGGCAGAGATGCAGCTTTTGCTACGATTCCGCCGCTGAATGCTTGCGCAACAAGGCCCGTTCAGCAGGCTATCCCTTCCCGTTTCGCTCAAACTGCGCAGCCGACATGAATGAACGTGCCGGCCGCTTCTGGCAATGCAAAACATTCATCGAGGCAGACTCGCGTCCCCTAGCCACGCTTTCCCGTTTGCCGCGTGCGCTGCTGGCCGACAGCGCAGAGGGTTCCCCCGGCACAGCAGGTGGGCCCACGTGCCGTCCGCTTTGTTTTGCCTTTATCTTTTCTTTTATGCCGTGTACGCAGCTGAAGGGACAGGACAGATTTGTAGATTATGGGAAGCTCCACTTCTCAAGGTCGTGAGTTCAAACCTCGGTGTCCGATTGCTGTATCGAGGTGCTTTAATGACTCCAAAACCGGATGTTATTCCGTCTACCGAGTGACTGGGGTCGCAAGCCTGTCATTGGGCTGTGACGTGACCGCCTGATACGAGCATGGTTTCGCCGTCTGTTGTTGCTATGCGGGCAGTGGCAATCGATTGTTTTCTTATGCCGCTGAATCCCTGAAGGGTGCATATGTCGATGATGCTGTTTTGTTTTTCTAGCGCAGCGGCATCTAAGGCCAAAGAGCGCCAAACGCAAGGTTTTTGGTCGGCTCAGGCTAAAGTATGTACACATGTTAAAATCAACACCAGGTGTATAGGGCCTAAGAGTAAGGAGTATGTGCATGATTATAGTGTGTTAGAAGGGTGTACGACACATGGAATGGCCTAAAGTGATGTACAGCGCCTAAAATTTGTGTTAAGAATTGTTGCATATAAAAGACGAAGCCGGGTAGCCTCAACCACAGATGAGGAGGGGCTGAGGTTACTTGGAATAAGAGATCCCTTGTAAAAAGCCTACATGACATTACAATTTAAAAACCCTACGGAATGCAAACATGCAGCCATCACCTAAGAATAAAGAAAGGTGCATTGGTATTTTGAATGTGCATAGTTCTGGGAAGTGCTGTCATCTTTCTGTTTCCAACCTCGGGCACATGATTAATGTGTGGACAACTGAGATGCGGGCTCCACGTCTCGCGCATTGTGGTGCCGGTGTACCCTTCAAAAGATGTGTGATGTATATATGTCCTATCCTCCGTCTGCAGAGGGCAACTTCTTTGAATCTATTGTTTTCTTGTGGCATACCTTCCGATCCTTATTTTTACGGTGTGTAGTTTGCTGTCTGTTTGTTTCGTCACAATCCTGCTGCCATTCTTTGCGGAGCGCAGTCCTAATATGTGGCCTGAGGTCCTGGTATGGGCGTTGGTTCGGCAGCTGACGTAGCAAGCCTATCAGCTTCTTCATTTCCATCTATGCCACAGTGACCTGCTGCCCAGCATATTATAATTTTAAGGTTCAGTGTGCATGCAAACATAAGCCATTTCAAGAGGGAATTGATAACAGGGTTTGTATAGCGCTTCCCTGAGGACAGGGCCATAACCACACTTAAAGAATGTGAGTAAATAACAGAGGTTAAGATTTCCTTTTGTAGGATGGATCTAACAGCCAACAGGATACCATGACATTTTGCAGTAAATATGCTTCTGTGTCTATTCATTGTTCTTGTTTCAGAAAATTGACAGCTGTGCACTGCACACGAAACTGAAGAGGTCTTGGAGGCATCAGTGTAAAAAAGTGTGCACTGATAATTTGCTTGCAGGGACCTCAAGTGCTATTTTATGCCAGTTGGCTACCCATGTTTGCCAACGTTACAAAAAGATGTGTCACAGCCAACTGGATGCACTTCCCAGGGAGCAATTATGTATTTAGAAGAGGTTACCAGAATATTGGAGACTGACATGTTCATATGTTGGACAAGTGTGGCGACTCGAATGGGTAAGGGTGGGGTTTCAGATGGTCGGTTTGAAAAGCAGTGCACTGGTTGGGTTTCGCAATAGCGCGTTGCATGGGTGGTCATAGTACCTTCGTAGCGTATGCCATGCTTGTAAACTTCCCCCGTCGTTCAAGTGTCAATCGGTCCGCCTCAATGTACAAACTGGCAATGGGGCTTGTACGGAAGGCACCAGTAGCCAACCGCAGACCTAGGTGGTACACTGCATCGAGCATTTTTTATGGTGGTTCTTCGTGCTGACTCGTACACTACCGAGCCATAGTCTATACGTGATAGAACTGCGCTGTTTAGAAGACTCAGCAGGCAGTCTTGGTCTGTACCTCAAGACTGATGTGACAGGATCTTTAGAAGGTTCAGTGCCTTCATGCATTTGTCTTAACTGCTTAATGTGTGTGATGAATGTAAGATTTCCGTCGGCTATGACGCGAAGAAATTTGGGTCTTTTTGGAGAGAAATACTCTGCCCGCTAAGTGTGATGTCGGGTTTTGGTCTAATACCATGTTTTTTTGTGAAGAGTACACTGGCCGTCTTTTCTGTGTTGAGTTTAAATCCATTTTTGTTTGGCCACTTTGATACTTTATTCCCTCCTAGCGGAATTTGCCGCTCACAGATGGACAAATTACATGTCTTGCAGCTTGTTTGTAAATCGTCAACACAAAGATAGTAGGATATTGAGCTAGGCAGGATGCTCTTCAATGAATTCCTTTTCACAATGAAAAGCGTGCAGCTAAGAAAGCCGCCTCGAGGGACAGCATTCTCTCGTGAAAACTGCTTAGATAAGAAATTCCTTAAACGGACCTTGAATGTTCGTTCAGACAGATAACTCTGAATGGTGGCCAGCATAATCCCCGAGATGCCAAAGGCGAACAGGTCACGGAGAATACCATAGCGCCATGTGGCATTGTATGCTTTCTCTAGATCAAAGAAAACAGATAAATAGTGCTGTTAAGGCACAAACGCGTCCCTTACGTAACATTCGAAGCCAACGAGCTGTTCAGTGGTTGACCAGTTAGCCCTAAATCTAGCTTGACGCTGGTCAAAAAGACCATTGAATTCAAGGAAATGCACAAGGCGACGATTTATCATTTTTTCAGAGTTTACATAAAGAGCTCGTTAGGGCTCGTCAACCGTCCGCAAGTGTGGCTTCTTTGACTTGCTTTAATATCGGCATAATAATCGCTTCTTTCCAGGCTTTGAGAAAACGTCCAGTGGCCCATATCTTATTGAACAGCCATAGGATAGTTTCAAGGGTTTCTTCATGCAGGTGCTTGAGCATTCCATATGTGTTCTTGTCAGAGCCTGCTACTGTTGAGTTGCCACATGTGCCTTAAGCCACCTTCAACTCTTGTAAAGTAAATGGGCTAGTGTATCTTCCTACAGATGGCCTTTTTTTGCAGTAGGCTTCCGTTCCTCAGCTAGCTTGTCTCTCAAGAATGAATATGTACAATGCACTGAGCTAAAAGTGTATTGGAAGTGTTTCCTCAGTGCATCTGCTTGGTGCTCCAGTGCATCACCAGCAGTGCTAACGAAAGGAATTGCATGTGCACTATGCCCTTTAAGTGCTTTTGGTCTACTGTACCCTTTATGCGTATCTGTGTCAGAATTTACAGAGGAGAGAAACGACTGTCAACTTCGTCGTTTGGATATACGTCGAGTACGCCTGCCATTTGCTTTAGCTCGCTTAAAGTTTATTAAATTGTCAACCGCAGGATAACGCCAGAATTTTTATTATGTATTATTTTTGGTTCTTACGAGCTCTATTGCAATGTGAATTCCACCATGGTTTTCGTTTGTATTGTATTTTACCTGATGTTTGAGGGATGGATTTCTGTGCAGCGTCTATAATATGCAGTGTGAGCAAGTATTGAGATTCATCTATACCTGGGTCTCTAATTGATGAGCAGGGCAATGCTGAGAGTTCCCGGAAAAACTTCAGTCAGCAATCTGTTCGTTAAACTTCCTAGGATTATTTACCTTAGGATTTATATTTTGTGTGCATTTTACAGAAATGGGAAAGTGGTGACTTCCATAAAGGTTATCAATAACTGCCCATTAAGTGGCTGCCAAGAGCAATGGAGATCCAATAGCAAGGTCAATCGCTGTGTGTGATTTGTGTGTGGCATTGAAGTGCGTTGGTTCTCTTCTATTGAATAAGCATGCGCCAGACGACAATAGGAATTTTTAAATTAGCGCTCCTCGAGAATCGGTTCTAGTACTTCTACATAATGGGTGGTTTGCGTTATTTCGCGATGTTAGCAATGAAAACGATCAGAGTGACCTACAAAATGCGCTTACTAATATTGTACAGTGGTGCAAGCGCTGGGACATGACACTGAACGCCGATAAAAGTGTTTCCCTTCGCATAACTAACAAGATAAACGCTCTACAATATGTATATAAATTAGAATCATCATCATTGCAACAAGTAGCGTCCGTAAAGTACTTGGGTGTAACACTTACTAATAACCTTTCTTTGAACTCTCATATAGATAACATCTGTTCACTCGAATTCCGTAAGCTCTGTTATATAAGGCATAAACTTCGAAACGCCCCCGCTAACGTTAAGCTCTTAGGCTATAATACTCTAATTAGACCCAAGATTGAATATGCTTGCATTATTTGGGACCCGTATACTAAGTATAACATAAGAAAGCTCGAGAACATTCAAAGGAAAGCAATTAGATTCATATATTCAAAATATCTGCCCACTGACTCCCCCTCAGACTTGATGCATGCTAACGGTATTGAAGAACTACAGATAAGAAGACGAAATTTTCGTTTAGGTTTTCTTTCATTACTTCTTAACAATAAACTCAGACTTGACCCTTCTGCTTATCTTTCCCCAATGCCAACACGGAACACACGACACTATCACAAAGCTCTTTTAAAACCACATTTTGCCCGGACAAACTCGTTCAAGTTTTCCTTTTTCCCACGCACCATATCCGACTGGAACTCATTAACCGAACCTAATCAACCCTGAAAATCGGACGCGTTCCTCAGCCATGTTTGATATTGCGTGTTATGTATTTTTTCTGCTTTGTCTTGCACTGCTGTATTGTTGTTTTACTACATTATCGTTGCTGTATTGTTGTATTTTTGTTGCTATAATTTTGCTTTTTGTGAACCTGCCCTTCCTGCGTGGACCTAACCATGGTCTGCAGTATGTACATAAATAAAAAAAAATAAAAAATCGCCAGCCAACAGGAAGGGCTCCGGAAGCTGGTCAATGAGTTTTCAAGCTCGTCAATGAATAGGCAGTGTTCTGGTGGGATATATAGGGAACATACGGTTATTACTGTGCCAAAACTTAGGGCTCGTATCGCCAATGCCTCTAAATCAGAAGCCAGTGGAAGAAGGTATTGAGAAAGAATTGAATTCTGAACTACAATAGTAACGCCACCTGACAAGTGGGCACAGCCTGGCCTGTCCTTCAGGTATACAACATATTTTTGAAGAAAGTTTGTATGTGTTGGGTTTAAGTGCGTTTCCTGTAGGCAGAGTATGTTTGGTTGATATTGCGCGAGTATTTCATATATGTCGTCCAGGTTCTTAAGTAGCCCTAGGCAGTTCCTATGATTAATGCTCTTGACAGCCATAGTTCTTAGTGAGGAAGATTACTAGTGGGGGTTATTCAGATATCGCCGCCTTTATCAGGCGGCTTGACTGGAAGATGTCGTTTAGGTTAAAAGCGGTCTAGAAAACTCTGCCTCTCTTTCGGAGACTCCCTCAGCGTCTCCGACGCTGAGAATCTCGGTGTCACCTCCATTGCTTCCGCTGGAGACGCGGAGGCAGGTGTGATTTGTCTAGAGGGAGGGACTTCCTCTCGTTTGTCTGTGTTTTCCCAGATGCCTGTGAAAAGTTGACCTCTGGGACATGGAATGTTGGTGCAGCCGAACGCTGTTTGATGGGGGCCGAGATAGGCGCGCATCGGCGATGCTGTATTGCGTGCCCACCTTGACGAGACGCCGCTCGGCCCTTTGGGGCGCTGCGTCAGCGTAGGATCTTCCAGAGAGAAGCGAGAGCTTCTTCTGGGCTTCAGAGCCTTGATCTGAATTACTTTTTTCTCGTTCTGGAATGACTGACATATTCGTGAGTACGCGGCATGTTGCCAGTGACAGTTGGGACATTCTGTTTGGGTGGCACTGCAGTTTTCAGTTGGGTTCTCATGGGCGTCACACTTCACACAGGTGAGTTTTCCGCGGCATGTTTTGGATCCGTGTCCGTACTTTTGGCAATTGAAGCATCTTCTCCGGTTTGGGATATAGGAACGAACTTTACAATGGATGAATTCTGCTTTCACAGCATATGGTAGATGAGACTTTGCAAATTTTAGGACGATATGGGGTGTCACCACCTCTTCCCCGTTCCGCCTTATGGTGTTGGGACGAAGGGCAATAACACCTTGATCTCGGAAGCCTTCCAGGAGATCAGACACTGTTTCGCGGATCATATCTCTTTCTGATATGACACCTTGTACTGGGTTTAGATTGCGGGGGCGGGGGGGGTGACGGTCACAAGGAGGTGAGGAAACTGCTTTTGACTCAGAAGGATGTCAGAGCGATCTTTCTGGGACACGCCAATAAGAAAGTCACCAGAAGTTTTTTTTTTGGCTTTGTACTATTTCCCTATCATATTCTCAAGGGTTCTAGCGATAACAAAAACAGACAATGCTGCAACTTTGTCGTTATCTATCAGAGACCTGGAATAACTAAGAAATTAGGAAAGTGGTCACAGTCAGGTCGGGTACTGGCGGAGCTTTCATCGGTGCGGTTCCTTTTCTGGGACCGATCAGGTTTTTTGGAAGAAATATTCATGCGATATGGGTATGCTGATGGTTCATAAAATGCCGCCTGTCGTTCACCGTCTTATTCACAGGGAGGTCCCGGAGTCCCCCAACTGGTAGACAGACGGGGAGCCCGTCGGCCGGAGCGTGACTATGGCCTCGACCACCACCGTTTATGGTTTCTACCCTTCACCTTAAAAGCTATCGCCACGGTACGGATGACAGCTTCAGCATGGGGGCTAAAGGTCCGTGGTGGCGCCAAGTGCCATCACCTTGAGACTCAAGGTGCCCTTGCGGGAAGGTTGCATATCTTTATCGAGAGTATCCATGGCAGGATATGAACCAGGCTGCAGAGAGGTATTAGATGTTTTAAGCTTACCGGAGGCGCACTACCGCAGATGTTACCGCACGCCTCCTGCATAAGCGCAGTGGCCCCACCTGGTACCACGCACGTCACTGCTCATGCGCGGGAGGCGTCCGGTAGACCGGAATACTTTTCCGGTAGTGCTAAAAACGTCCATTAACTGCCTTATTGTATAGGGCAGTGGCGCCGCTTACAAGGAATGACCTTATGACAGCAAGGAAAGCAAACAACAAAAAAGGGCGAACAAAGGGTTCAAAAATTCAAATAATTGAGCCAAAAGGAAGAGAAAGATTGAGGCCAGTTATCGCAGTTCTTATTAGGCGACTAAGGTTTAACCGTTAGACGATTTGAGCAAGATGACATAAGATGCGGTAGAAGAAAACCGCTGGTTTTCGTGCGCTCAGCCAGACTAAGGCAGCGCTTCTCATTTCCGTGTGGTCTTAAAAAAAATCACGGGGTCCGGCCTTATACATTTAATTGCTGAAATAAGTATATATATATATATATATATATATATATATATATATATATATATATATATTGTTACGTGCTTAGCACGCACGGGGGGTTATTCACAGAGGGGATCGGTCGGAGCAGGATGGAAGCAGGAAGCCTACCAGCGTCCTTCAGCTCTTTCTCTTCCTTTCTCTCTGCTCGTCCTTCATCTTCTGCTTCTTCCGTCGAGGTTCTATGGAAGCACGTTACATTTCCCTCCTCGCAGACGAAGCCCGTCGGGCGAGTTAAACAGACCGCCTGGGATGGAATCGCTTGAGGCGGGCTACATGCACCACCTGAGACTGGCGTGACCGTCGACCACTAGCAGTTAGTCGCGATATAACGTAATTAACGTCACTAATGCACTCCAACACAACAAACGGTCCAGTGTAGTGGGATAGCAGTTTCTGACACAGACCACGCTTGCGTAGAGGGGTCCACAACCACACAATGTCACCAGGAACATAAGAAACTTCTTGGTGTTGGACGTCGTAGCGGTTCTTGGAACGCTCTTGCGAAGATAAAATTCGAACGCGGGCAAGCTGGCGAGCTTCTTCAGCTCTGCAGAGTGTGGTCGCAAGAGAAGGTTCGTCGTGGATGAAAAATGGTAGAATGGTGTCAAGGCCACAGCGAGGCGAGCGAGCATAGAGCAGGTAAAAGGGGCTGTAGCCAGTTGTCTCATGTTGCGCTGTGTTGTATGCATGAGTAACGAACGGGAGGACGCCATCCCAGTCTTTATGATCTGCAGCGACGTACATAGCAAGCATGGTGGTGAGCGTCCGATTAGTGCGTTCTACCACACCGTTCGTTTGGGGATGATATGGCGTGGAGTGGCGAAAACTGCAGCTGCTGAGGCGGAGAAGTTCTTCAACAACGTCCGCTGTAAATTGGCGTCCACGGTCGCTAATGAGAACTGCAGGAGGGCCGTGCCGAAGAATGACGAAACGAAGTAAGAAGTTAGATACTTCAGACGCAGTAGCAGCTGGTATCGCGGCTGTCTCACAATAACGGGTTAAGTGGTCTACGCACACAAGAATCCATCGATTTCCTTTCGAGGACCGTGGGAAAGGTCCAAGGAGGTCAATGCCAACTTGCTCAAACGGGGCTGTTGGAGGTGTGATTGGCCGCAGTTTGCCAGGTGGACTTGAAGTCGGCAGCTTAAAGCGCTGGCATTGCACACAGCTGGCTACATAGTGCTGGATGGTTGAACGCATGTTAGGCCAGTAAAATCGTTGCTGTGTGCGGTGGAGTGTGCGTGTCACTCCCAAGTGCCCAGACGTGGCGTCGTCGTGCATCATTTCAAGAACTGTGATGCGTAGGTTTTCGGGTACGACAAGAAGCATGCGTGCTCCTCCAGAAGCGAAATTCTTCTTATAAAGCAAACCGTCGCGAATGCAAAAAGTATTCTTTACAGAATCTTGAGCGGCATCAAACAAAGAGGTTAATGTTTGGTCTTTGCGTTGCTCAGTTCGGAAAACTTGAAGATCGGGGAAGGCTTGTGAAAGTGACGCCAAGTATTCATCAAAGTTGTCTGCGTCGTCATCAGTCGTTTGAAGCGGCAAACGGGAAAGACAATCGGCATCTGAGTGTTTACGGCCGCTTTTATGCACCACAGTGAAATTAAATTCTTGTAGGCGCAAAGCCCATCGAGCAAGCCGGCCACAGGGGTCACGAAGACTCACTAGCCAGCAAAGCGAGTGGTGGTCGGTCACGACGGTGAAAGCATCTGACATCTGACATCTGAAATTTCTTTTGACCTCGGGCCCCATCCTACGCCACTTCTGCCCATCTGCACCAATTGAAGTGCACACTGATGCAAGTGGTATCGGTATCGGCGCTGTACTTATACAACGCCATGGTCACGATCAGCACGTGGTAGCATATGCCAGCCGGTCATTGAGTAAGAGCGAAAGAAATTACACGGTTACTGAGCAAGAATGTCTCGCCGTTGTTTTCGCTGTACAGCGCTTCCGCAATTCCTTTTAGAAGGTGGCCGACTTTGTCTTCTTCAAGCATACTGGAGTTAACTAGCTTGCATAACTTTAAGATGGCTTCGATGTATGCCGTGCAAGTTTCTCCGGGTACTTGCGCGCGGTGAAGCAATGTCTGTTCAGCACGCTTCTTTGTTGCCGATTCATCCCCAAAATTTTTCTTGATTTCGGTCGTAAAGGTTGCCCATGAACTCAGTGTATCCTCATGATTGTCGAACCAGTCAAGGGCAGTGGCGGCAAGGAAAAACACCACGTTAGCCAGTTTGGTAGCAGCGTTCCAGCGATTGTATTTGCTCACCCGCTCGTAGTGTTTCAGCCACTCGTCAACGTCCTCTTCAGGTTTTCCAAAAAATGTGCGGGGCTCTCGGTAATGTGGCCAGTTGTTCGCTGTGGATGTCCCGGGTTGCTCGGCATTGTCGTCTCCAGGCATGTCCGATGGCAGTGGTGGGAAGCCTGCGAGTCTACGGCTCCTTCGGTAGATGGAATGCTCCGTGGTCGATACCCCGCACCTCCACCAAGCTGTTACGTGCTTAGCACGCACGGGGGGTTATTCACAGAGGGGATCGGTCGGAGCAGGATGGAAGCAGGAAACCTACCAGCGTCCTTCAGCTCTTTCTCTTCCTTTCTCTCTGCTCGTCCTTCATCTTCTGCTTCTTCCGTCGAGGTTCTATGGTACGTTACATTATATATATATATATATATATATATATATATATATATATATATATATATATATATATATATATATATATATATATATATATATATATATATATATATATATATGTATAGGGGATGTTTAATTTATTCATTTATTTTGCGCTATTGTTCGATTTAGAATATTACTGAATATGTTATCGCTTAAAGCTAATTGATTAGAAAAGCAGAAGAAAAAACAACCATATGCCGCCGGTGGGATCCGAACCCACGACCTCCGAATTACGCGTCTGGTGCTCTACCGCTGAGCTACGGCGACGGCTGTCAAATGTCCTGCTTTCGGGGGTATTTACGTTTACAAATAACCTAACCTTTAGAGTGTTCATCAGCGCCACCCACGTTCTTAAGCGGCGGACGTAGCACGTCCTGAGTTACCGCTGATGTGACGTAGAACGTCATCGAACGGCGAGGGTGGAAGCTGTGTGAGAACTCTCTTATGCCTCCTATGGCGTCAAGGCTCTCAGAACCGAGGCCCTCGCTACGCAATTAAGCAAACAGCGAGGGCCTCGGTTCTGACAGCCTTGACGCTGCCAGAACCGAGAATACGCTGCCAGGTGCGAGAATAAACCGTTTCTCAAGATGCCTAGTGGTTAAAACGCAAGAATCGCACCTGTTCCGGGGAGGACCTTTCTTTCTCCTGTAGACAGACAGAAAGGCTGCTGATGCACGCGTCCCCAGCCTTTTCAATAAAAAAACCTTCAATAACTTCCCTTTCTATTTTACTTCTTGCTGTCGCAAGAAATTTAGTGTCCGATAACATAAGCCGACAAACGTGGCGGGGTTGGTTGCAATGTAGTGCCATGTGGTCCCAGACTTGTTTTTGGCTTTGTAAAAAGCATTACCCGCTTCGCGCCTTTCGTGCTGCCCAAGACAGGGCTTCGCGTTGTGCTTGGTTCCAAAATAAGCGGCAGTGGGTTCGGGCGGCAATTGAAAGAAAGCGCACCTTTTTTTTCTACATATTTCGCGGGCTTTCTTTAAATGCCGAAAAAAAAGGACCAGGTAGAAGGTACTATCGTGGACAAAAGTGGTATACTCGACGCGACCGGAGCCGGCCGCCGCGGTGGCTCAGTGGCTATGGTGCTCGGCTGCTGACCCAAAAGACGCGGGTTCGATCCCGGCCGCGGCGGCTAGAATTTCTTTGGAGGAGAAATTCTAGAGGCCCGTGTACTGTGCGATGTCAGTGCACGTTAAAGAACCCCAGGTGGTCGAAATTTCCGGAGCCCTCCACTACGGCGTCTCTCATAGCCTTAGTCGCTTTGGGACGTTAAACCCCATAAAACCAAACCAAACCGGAGCCGGAGCAACAGAAAACTGCGTTTCAACGATATCTGCAGGCGGCATCTCGGACCCAGACAGCCAATCTGTGACCTGTATTATCGGCAGGCATGTCCCTTGACCCGTTTCAATGTTTCGGGCTTTTGCTCGCCAAAATGCCGAGCGGCGCCGTAGCAGTAGCAATCTGGTGGCCCTCTTTTCATTTTGTGTCTTCTTTTTTTCAACGCGCGTTCGAGATATGGCTTGAGAGCCGGCGCTCGCACCGTCATGATGCCCGCGCGCGCGTGGCTAACTTGTGGTGGGAGCAGCGCATTTTTGAACCATTGAAACGAGCCCAGCGACATGCCTGCTGGTAATAAAGGTCACAGATTGGCTATCTGGGTCCGAGATGGCGCATGTAGGTGGCGTTGCAACGCAGTTTTCCGTTGCTCCGGCTCCCGCCGCGTGGAGCATACCACTTTTGTCCCCGATAGTACAGTCTTTGTCAAAAGTTTAGAGCCCAGGCGGTTTGCTTCTAAGCCTCGCAGTGGGACTCCTGCAGCATTCGTGGTAGTCTTACCCATTGGAGGAGGCAGGACCAGAAATCTTCTTACCTTCAGCAAATTTGGAGCGCTGGAGATGCATTACGAACCACACAGTGTGGCTCAGAAGCAAACCCCCTGGGCTCCAAACTTTTGACAAAGGCTGTACATTGCCACATAAAAGTGGATCGGTTCTTTCGTAATCCACTCTAAACTTGAGGAAGCGCACGTGAATAACAATAAAATTGCATAATTTATCCGAGCTAATTAACTAAAAAAAAAAAAAACTCTCTGAGGAGCGTCACACGACGAGAAACAATACGTAGTTGGTTTCGCCCAGCTCCGGTAAGCCACTTTTTTGAATCCTTGGTTCATGTTACGTGAAACACCCTGTATATGCATGAAGGAAGTCTAGCCACAGCAGCCAAGGAGCATAGGAAAATGTTTTTTAAATCTGTGGGGCTGTTCAGTGAGATTAATGGTGTAATTATCTTATCCCGAAAAGAAAACTGATTACGAAACACAAGACGCACGTACAGTCTTTGCCAAAAGTAATCGGGCACAGGTGGTTTGTTTCTTAGCCGCGTAGCGAAGCACTTTTGGCAGCCCTTAAGCTATGAATCTGTCTAAAGTAAGGCGAGCCCTTGTCCTCACGTTTTTACACCTTTAAGTCATTAGGGATGGCGTAACGGCTCAGTTATGTGGTTGAGAATCAAAACACTGCTGCTCGGTTACTTTTGGCAAAGGGGGTACGTGCCGCCGGTGTGAACCGAAGCCACGGCCTCCTCTGAATTTAGCGTTCGGTGCTCTACCAACTGAGCTACGGCGACGGCTCTCCAGTCGTCTGCTTTCGGGAGTATCTATGCTGCGTATAACACAACCTTGGGAGTGTTCACCAGCGCCGCCCTCATCCACAGCGGTGGACGCAGGCCGTCCTGTATCACCGCGAGTGTGACGTGGAATGTCATCGAACGGTGACGGTGGAAGCTGCGCGAAAGTCCTCATGGGATCAAGACTGCCTGAACCAGAAGCGAGGCTCTAGTTAAGCTGTTGAGCAGACAAGGGATGGGAAATGAGGGTCTCGTTACGACATATATGTATATGAAAGAAATCAACAGCCACCGAAACTAAGGCGCAGAGAGAAATGCTTATTTTTTAATTCGTAGCACTGTTCAATGGGAGATTAATAGTGTGATTGTTATCTATGCTGGTTGTTTGTTTGCCCTTGTTTTCCGCATTGTTATACTATGAATCGTAACCAACTTGCCCAGCTTTCTGTCCATCATGGTAAGAGGGTAAGAGAGTCAGTTACATCTTACCCTGATGAAGGGTGGCGCACCATCCGAAGCCGTTGGATGTATAAACCAAGTTAATAGTTCAAGTTGTGAGCTTCTCATTCTGCAAGTTTTCCCTGGCCATTTGAGCAACGTAGAGTGCCTCTACTAAATGTGTGTGTGTGCGAGAGAGAGAGAGATGACAATTTTGTGATGACGTGATGACAATTTTTCTCACTGCTTGTGCCCGCCTGGCCCCATAACTAATTTACAATAATGACGTTCGTGTACTGCTCTTGGAATATTAAAAAAAATATTAAACCGAATTTTGAACATAATGTACGTCGATTCCACCCACTCATCCTCATCATCTCGCCCCTCCCTATGTCGCTTAACTACGCTTGCAATAACGCCACGCCGTTCACTACCGGCTGCTCACTTTTCTTCCTTCCTTACGGCTGCCCCCTCTTTGCTACAATAGATGCGATTCTCCTTTACCAACCAGACCATTCGATGTGTACCCCTGTTTCTGGAACTGCGCAACACGCAGAAGATTGTCGGCAAATCACCCGCTCACTCACGGCTGCAATCCAGTGGCGCCGGACGACGACCACCCACCACCGCACTTCCCTTTTAGCACTCTTGTATGGCTCTGGATCCCGTGAGGTACTCCTGCTCTGTCCTCAAAAATTGTTGCCAAGCATTATGGCCCCTACTGCGACATGGAGCGTTCATCTCCTGTTAACTATGTTTTCGAATCGCTCCCGACTCTCCTTATCTCCGCCGCCACGGACGCGAGGCTATCTCCAGCGGCTCAAGACATACGGCCCTTCTATCTTCGTCGCCGTAATTCTCCAGGCAGGCCCGGCCCGTCTTCTCTTCAGGGGCCATTGTAAAGACGAATATGAACATTCGTCTACTGTTGTGTGTGTGGGCTTGAGAGAGAGAGAGACAGAGAGAGAGAGTGTGTTGTGTGTGTGTGTGTGTGCGTGCGTGTGTGTGTGTGTGTGTGTGTGTGTGTGCGTGCGTGCGTGCGTGCGTGCGCGCGCGCGTGTGTGTACAGGGTGTTTCACCCAAGACGGTACACAATTTTTAAAAATAGGCTTTCTGAGTTGCAAGAGCGTTCTTTTTCGGTATAGAACTGGCAGTGGTGAAGTACATCAGAATGCAGCTAAAGCGTCCTTACTAGCAGACTGATTAACTGGTATTGAATAGTTAAGTTTTTAGCTATCACTCCTTAATTATTGAGAGGCTTGTAGCCAATAGTAAGTAATATCCATATCAGTTTTTAGAATTTCGAAAACACGCTTACCCTCGGCTCTGTGGCCCAACAAATTCTGCCAACAATAAGCCAAAATACATGAGATTTCGAGAAGCTTGCAGGCAAAGCAACCTCTCCAGTGCACGTCAATCGTCTAAATCGCCAAAATTTGTTGGGCCACAGCGCCGAGGGTAACCGAATTTCCGAAATTTTAAAAACGGATATGGATAATACTTACGTTGGGCTACATGCCGCACAATAATTAAGCAGCCTAAGGGTAATAGGTAAAAAGTTAACTATTCAATGTAAGTTAACCAGCGTGCTAGTTAGCACATCTTAGCTATATTCTGATGTACTGTACCGCTGAAAATGCTAGGCCGAGAAAAGCGCTCTTCTAACTCAGAAAACCTGTTTTTAAAAATTGTGTAAAGTCTTAGGTAAAACGCCCTGTATATAAGACAGGGGTATGGAAATAAGGGGCTCATTATTTATGACATACAAAGACAGGAAGCCAACAGTCCCTGTAATCAAGGAAAGCATAGAGGAATGCTCCTATTTCTCTCTTTTTTTATTTGTGGTGCTTGTGGTGTCGATCAATGGGAAATTAAGCGCACAGTACCTATTTCACGCCTGAAATATAAGCGTTCAGTAAGTAGAAGACAAAAATGGCCTTCGTGGGAAGCATTTTCGGACCAACGAACCGCCATGCGCGCTCTGAAACCTGCGCTGGTGCACTCTTTGCCCAATAGCGGCATCATGGGAGCTCTTGTTCTTCGATGACGATAGTGCATACCCAGGGATGGGAACAGTGCTGGAAAGCAAGGCGTCGAGGCTATCAGTGTGCTTTATAACAAAACGCGTGCAAGCTATGTCTCTTGAAGATTTCAAGGAGGAGGCGCTGCGTTTGGAGCTGCGACTGCACATTCGAGATAGAGTAATCAAGAAAGGAGACCAATGGAGAAGAAGAATCAGCTCTTTGTCCTTTGTCAAGATAAAAAAATGTGGCCTTTAGCTCCTTCCATCTGTAGTGGAAAGGACCGACGCGGACGATGCGTGATGCTTATCTAAAGGTATTCAATTGAAATAATATCATCAGGCTGGCTTGATCAGTCCATACGAGGTCTACCATCCTCGTCTTCATCGAAGTTTTCGCAAGCGTAGAAGAGTGTTTCTGGTCGCAGTTCTGTCAGAACACATACCTAAGTACCTAATTCTTGCGTGCCTATGGAAGCATAATCTTTTGTAGAAGGCCCTGGTCAATCTCTTCGCTCATTGTACCATGAATTTAGATAAGTATATAAACTGCACGAGCGTTTGGGGCGCATATAAATTACGCATATAAATTGAGTTTGGGGCGACATATATAATGAATTCCGTCATTCCAGCGCGGCAAGAAATTGTATTCTTTCAATGAAACCACCCTTCTGCACTCGTCCCCTATCCACACCATGTCTTCCTTTACCTACATCATCTTAAAAAAAAAATAAACAATTATTTTCACAGATGTGCGGAGTTTCAGCTAGGCTCCTGTCATTTAATTCAGCGCATTGTACATGACGTTTCACAGTCCACGAGGTTACTGTACAGCCTGTTAACAGGGTCAAATCTTCGGAAGTATCGATAACAGTCAGTCCAGAGTTTTTTAGGCTCGCGCCAGCAATGTCTTTCTCGAAAACTTGGTCGGTCGTTCTGGCGTGTCTCCTGCGAAGATCGAAAAACCAAACCTCCTCTGACCCGATATCATTTCAAAACTTGTGTAAGCGTGGACTGCGCCACCCTGAAATCCAGTGAAAGCTGATGATGTTTCATCCCATAGTTTTGGCCGTGGATAATTGCCATTTGAGGAGTCTTGATGAAGTTTTGTTAACCTCACACTCCGCCCACTGCTGATAAAAATATGCAGTAATACACGTAACCGCACAATATGTCATCTGAAGACCACAGCAAGGTAATAGAACAGACAAAAAATGAATGCAATTAGAAGCACCCTTGAAAGGTCAAAAATGAAAAACGAACTAAAGTTAAGCAGTTACGCCGCTAAGTCCTGGCGGAAGAAGGGAGCATTATTACATCATAATATATACATAAACTGCAAATTGGTCTTTTATATCCTTGAAATTTTGAATTTAAACGAGAAAATGAAAAATATTCTACCTTTCTGTTCATTACTCTCCGAAAAGCTGGGCAAAGCCAAGCTTTGGTTATTTAGCGCCACCTTACTTTTAAACAGGCATTAGTTAATTTGATGTTTTACTGGCATTACCTACCCCAAGACCGCTAGAACTCAATTTAATGCTGTCAAGATTGGTCCAATTTGAGCAAAAAATTTCGATGTCAGCCTTGGAGAACGAGAAAGGTGTTTTGAAAAGACACGAATTTCTACATGCAACCTTCTGGCATTGTGCCGCTGAACCGACCAAGCGTTCAACATTAACTGAAGTATTTATTTATTACAATGGGTTATTATTGCTCTTATCCTATGCAACATTTAAAGCGAGGCTGAAAGGTTTCCCAGAAAAATTGAATGAATTGATGCACTTAATGATTTTCCACCCTCGGAATTCGAACTTCTCATCGAAATTAGGCAAAGGAAAGTGAAAAACTATTTTATTTTGGCGAAAAGCGCAGCAGGAGCCTCGGGACAGCTCGCGCGCCTCATTGCCGCCTGTGATTGGTTGGGCGCCTCGTGACGTCAACAATGGTGTTTGCTCGGTCGGCACGCCGCCGCCGCTGCACATGAAGCGGGGCGCACGGTGATTCGAAGCGGTTGGTTTGCTTCTTATACGACGATGAAACACATCGAAGATTACCCGGAGGATCTTGGCGTCATCCCCTGCATGTTCGAACCGATTGCAAAGAGCAAACCTCTCCAAGAAAGAAACTATGCTGGCGCAAGCGGTGCTTTTGACTCGGACGAAGGCCAAGTGTCAGGTGTTTGGAGGAGGAGCTCAGTGCTGCAAATACAATTACATACCTCCGAAGCGAAGATTGAAAAAAAATATAATGAACGTATGTACTTGATTGCCGAAATAATTGAAGCAATCTGCCTGTTTCCTGATGTCTGCCGTAGACACCAATATTGCCCCAGGGTTAAAATAAATTTAAAGCAAGTTACCTTTCTCTTGAAATTATGGACCTGCTAGAAAAACGCGGTACGCATATTCATATGCTCCGTATCTGCATTCAGTTATACACCAGTACATGAATAGACTTATTGGCATAGCTAAAAAGCCCGCCGCACCCCTCTGTGACATCTCCCTGGGAGGTTATGAAACGTTGAAGGGAAGGAGGCAAAGTAGACTATTCCCCACCACGTGTTTATTAAGGTCTGCTGCACTGCGTTTTCTTGATTTCAATTTTTAATTGAGCCATGGATGCGACAAGTTATGCTTTATTTGAATAACTGGTGTTCGTGCATAACTGGTGTTCGGCTGGTGTTCGTGCAGCCGAAGGCTGCGCAGAACGTCGGCATGATGGGTCCACCGCTTCACTCGATGCTGCACACGTTTCTGTACCTCACCACAAACATAGAAACGCACAAAAACAGGAACACACGGCAGCTCGAAACAGCTTATGATGGCACGCACGCACAAACAAGCACGGTCGCGGAGGCTGCGAAGCGACGCATCACGAATGTAAATTTACGTCCCAACTTCGCGGTTTCCGGTTTCGGCTCGCATCGTCAGCGTCATCAGCAGCGCTGGGCGGACAGTGGGGGGCGGAGCTAATGCGCATTTTTAAACTGCGATTACGTCGTTCCTAAGTTATGAATGTGTAAAAAAATTTCACCTGCATGATTTATAAGGTTCCCACACCCACACGTGAGCACCTCAACGAATTCGAAAGACTCTTCAGCTTCCCTTTAAGAAGTTTAAGCCCGTTCCTACGAGGAAAGTATTTTAGCAGCAGGCTGCACGTGGGGCAAAGCACGACATTGTGGAGTTCTGCGTGACCTAAAGAAACTATAATGGTTTGGTGCTTACTGCAAAGGTCTGCCTTTATTTTATCGCTCACTTGGATGGTCCGAAGGTAAAATTAAGAAAAATTAAGAAAGCTCTTGTGGGTTTCTAAGTGGACACAGGCCACCACCCACCGCGGGTTCGAGCTTCGCGCGAGCCAAGGGCCCCGATCAGCCGTCACCACACACACACAGGGACACCGATGCGGTGCACTCAACCTCCGCTGGGAGGAGAGCGATTCGCCGCAAAGAAATAAGCCTCCAAGTTCACAAAGGAGACATTTATTCACGTCGTCCTTCAGCAGGTACACACGCACTCAATAGTCACCCCGTCCCGGGGGCGCGCGAGGAGCAAGGCTCCGCTGCGCGCACGAAGCGACTCGAGCAATGTGCGCCGCTAGCACGCCGCTGCAGGAGAATGTCCCCGCGGCAGTGCTGTGATCTCTCTCTCGTGTCGACCGTTGGGCCGGTTGCGAGAGAGAGTGGGCATTCAACGCAAGGTACGCCTGTCTGAGGTCGCTGGACCCCGCTGGACAGGCTCGAGCCGCTGCAGGTCAGAGGACACGTGCGGGCGAGCTCGAGTAAGCACTGGTCCGAGCGGCAAAGGCCGGCAGGGACAAACAGTAGCGTACGCACCTTACGCTGTCTCGGAGGGATCTCTCTCTCTGGGCCCCGCTCGGACGGTCGCGGGATGCGCGGCCGCCAAAACGGGTCCCGGATTCCCGCCAAAAGGCGCCAATGGCAAAGGCCCTTGGGGAGCCGGGGCGGAGCTGTGGCTAAATGACAGTGATTAGTCACCCAGCCGCCTCTCCACCGCCTGAGGCGGGAGCAAGGGAAAGAGGAGAAACAACGCGGGCGGCCGGCACAGCCGCGCAAAGGCGACGGCGGAAAGCCAGATTCCCACATCCCCCTCTCCTTAAATGCCCTCCTACCCATCGGCAAAGCACGCGGCCAAAATAAAGAGATCAATACACAAAAAAATAAGCTACACTTCAGTTCCAAAAATAAAGAAATGAATACACACACAAAAAAAAACTAGCTACACTTCAGTTCCAACATAAAGAAATGAATACACAAAAAAAAAAAACTAGCTACACTTCAGTTCCAGCCAGAGCAATGTAAAAAAACAAAGGAAAAACAAGGCAAACAACACTTGCATACGCTTCAGTAAATCAAAACAGCTTGCAGATTATATACACGGTACACAAGAAGATGTGAATACAACAGTACAACTATGTTACAGGTGGATGCCAGCCTCAAAGTTCGGTGGCGCGGCCCAGTGGGCCTGTCGGCGACTCACCGCTCGCAGACTTCAAGTTGAACAGGTTGGGAGGGCCGACGACTGATGGCGGTCTTCTTTTCGTTGATGTAGGGTGCGTTGATGACGACGGGGCCGCGGCAGAGCACTGACCTCGCGCCCTTGGACACGACATCACGTTCGGGCACAAGACAGTTAGTGCACCCCCTTCACGCCGGCTGAAACGGGCGAGGACGTTCGGCGGCGTCCAGATGTGTAACCTTGTCCACAGCGAGGGGTCCTTCTCATCCTCGCGCTCACGCAGAAGGACACAACGGCACAACTCACAGGCGTCGCCTTGGCTCATGGTTAGGCGCGCACACAGCCACAGCCACAAACACGCATACACCGGCACGTGCGCGGACGCTGGTCGGCGACAACGACCCCCCATCAGAAGCGTCCAGAGGCGCCGCGGCGAGAGTCAAAGGGTGCACTTTCCGCCCCCCATCGCCCCAAACGCCCCGCCAACTTCCCCTCCATACGGGCCGCACAAAACTCGCACCGCGACACACGGCTCCTTAACGAGCCAACCACCCACAGTCGGGCCGGAAATGAGAAAAGGCGCGCTGTACAAACGACTCCTAATCCAATCTATTCCTTCTAGAAGATAAGAGCAAGCACGAGCGGGCTGAAGTTTGCCTATGTACATGTCTGGTACGTTAGAACGAAAACAGACGTTAGAAGCAGGAAAACGAAAGTGGCTAGAACTGACTCAAACAAAACAAATAAATAAATAGATAAACACACAAGGCTGGAACTGAGCATGCTGCCAAAAAAAAAAAATAACACACCGTGCTTCGCCTGGGTAGGGCCTGACGAGAAAGCTCGCCAGCTAGCTGAGGCTGCGTGCCTTCGGTTGCGGAAAAGTCCGCCGTCCGGCATCAATCACACCGGTGACCGTCGCCTCAGATTGTACCGGTGCTCCGTACGCTTGCGTTCCGCAGCACCAGTTGTGCCTTTGCGCTCGCATTTGATACCAATGGGTACCGGCGCAAGCTCGTCAGACCGTGACGCGTAGGCCTTCAGGTCTATGAACCCCTGCTTGCTCCTGGGGAAAGGCCCCATCAAATCGCAGGTGGCCATCTGCCACGGACGCACACTGTCAATCGGTTTCATCATTCCAGGCGGCTTGCCGCCCCGTGACTTCACCGCTTGACAGACATGGCAGGAACGGCAATAGCGGAAAATGTCACGCTTCATGCCGGGCCACGTCACCGAATGACTCAGTTTTGCAAAAACTTTGGAGCCACTCAGATGACCGGCCAGTGGTTCGTCATGAGAGAATCGCAAAAGTGCGCCTCTCAGACTTTTGGGGATAACCACCTTGAACGGGTCGATGGACTCGTCATCGGTGGCTATGTACTTCAGCACGAGCCCGTCATTGTCCAGCAAATATGAATCCCCGGGGTTCGCCGCGACACACGCTGGCTTCTGCCCCCCTGCGCCCGCTACAATACAAGTAGCGTCACGGCGCTCCGTCTCCCTGAGACCGTCGCTCACCTCGCGACAAAAGGGGTCATTTTGCTGGGCTTTCAGTAGCTCTTACGGCTGAAAACGATTCCAGTCATCCCAGAGGGGAGCATGGTCTCGTCCCCACTCAGGTTTGCAGCCAAAATTTCCGTTCGCATCGGCACCTCCGAGGCGCTCACGAAGAGCTTTGCCTCTCGTCCGCTTTGCGAAGCGCTGCTCGCCTGGTTAGCGGAATGGTTAACCCGTTTGCGGGTTCCCCCTCCTTGCCGCCCGGCGGCTCGTCCGCTGTTTCGCCCCCTCCGCCTACAGGCGTCAAGGCGCCGCTGGCGAGTGGGGCACGGGATAGCGCGTCAGCTACCACGTTTGTGCTCCCCTTTCGACACTGCACGGAAAAGTCGTAATGCTGTATCAGGAGAGCCCAGCGCGCCAGCCGACCCGCAGGCTCGCGGAGCCGCATCAGCCAACTGAGCGCACTGCACCCCTGCCTCAGTGGAGGCTTGGGCGGGCTACACGAACGAGGGAGGCAAGGCTCCTAGTTCGATGAGCGGCGTGGTTTCCACAGGGAACCGGGCCAGCGCCTCGCCGTTCCCAGAGCAGAATTGACTGCTCGCGGGGCACGGCTGCTGCTGTTCGAAACTGCCGGTTGCGGCAGCGTGACACGAACTGCTTTCGCACTGGGCGGAAAGCTTGCACAGCTAAGGCATTCGACCAGCGGATGCACCGCAGGGTTCTTCCGATACAGCTCCAATGGGAGCCGCGTGGTCGACATTTTGGGTTGTCTCGCCGTGAACCCCACTGGGGGCCGCGGCCAACCACGGTGTCTAGCTATTCGAAGGAACAGCAGCCAGCGGATCAAACGACGCTACAACTCCGTAGGGAGCCGACATGTAGCTGCCGAGTGCCCCGCTGGGGGTGTTAGACACGGTGCGCAAGCGTGATCGTCAAGGCGACCTGCTCGGCTAATGTGCCGTCAAAGGCGTAAGCGCCAGTGACTTAGCACGTTGGGCGCCAGTTGTGGGTTTCTAAGTGGACACAGGCCACCACCCACCGCGGGTTCGAGCTTCGCGCGAGCCAAGGGCCCCGATCAGCCGTCACCACACACACACTGGGACACCGATGCGGTGCACTCAACCTCCGCTGGGAGGAGAGCGATTCGCCGCAAAGAAATAAGCCTCCAAGTTCACAAAGGAGACATTTATTCACGTCGTCCTTCAGCAGGTACACACGCACTCAATAGTCACCCCGTCCCGGGGGCGCGCAAGGAGCAAGGCTCCGCTGCGCGCACGAAGCGACTCGAGCAATGTGCGCCGCTAGCACGCCGCTGCAGGAGAATGTCCCCGCGGCAGTGCTGTGATCTCTCTCTCGTGTCGACCGTTGGGCCGGTTGCGAGAGAGAGTGGGCATTCAACGCAAGGTACGCCTGTCTGAGGTCGCTGGACCCCGCTGGACAGGCTCGAGCCGCTGCAGGTCAGAGGACACGTGCGGGCGAGCTCGAGTAAGCACTGGTCCGAGCGGCAAAGGCCGGCAGGGACAAACAGTAGCGTACGCACCTTACGCTGTCTCGGAGGGATCTCTCTCTCTGGGCCCCGCTCGGACGGTCGCGGGATGCGCGGCCGCCAAAACGGGTCCCGGATTCCCGCCAAAAGGCGCCAATGGCAAAGGCCCTTGGGGAGCCGGGGCGGAGCTGTGGCTAAATGACAGTGATTAGTCACCCAGCCGCCTCTCCACCGCCTGAGGCGGGAGCAAGGGAAAGAGGAGAAACAACGCGGGCGGCCGGCACAGCCGCGCAAAGGCGACGGCGGAAAGCCAGATTCCCACACTCTGATATATGTGAGTAGAAGCGTTTCTATGCGCCTGGACACGCCCAATACGGTTCTAAGAGGATTCTGGTGTGAGCTAGTTGGTTCATACTTTAAGAAAGAGATTATCACAGCGCTACGGAACGAGGACAAGACGGAACACGAAACACAGGACGGGCGCTGACTAACAAATCTTTATTGCGTCATAAAAACCAGCACAATTTATACCATTTTTCCTGGACCACGTGATACACTGTCAGCCAGTGGACATAGCAAAGGAACGCCTCACACGCTTGGCGATCACTGCACAGCTCAAAATAACTAATGACAAGTGCATGCACTGACATGCTAGAGCATTACTAAAATAATGATCCCGCCGCGGTGGCTCAGTGGTTACGGCGCTCGGCTGCTGACCCGAAAGACGTGGGCTCGATCCCGGCCGCGGTGGTCGAATTTCGGTGGAGGCGAAATCCTGGAGGCCCGTGTGCTGTGCGATGTCAGTGCATGATAAGGAACCCCAGGTGGTCGAAATTTCCGGAGCCCTTCACTACGGCGTCCCTCATAGCCTGGGTTGCTTCGGGACGTTAAACCTCCATAAACTAAACCAAACCTAAAATAATGATGAACGGACCACAAATACAAGGTGTGCATGACCCAGCTACAGCCTTCGACACCTACAGCTCCGAAAGACGAGCCAATGAGTACGGCAAAGCAGACGAAATCTTTAGGCTATATAAATCACTTAAGAGGGCGAGAAGGCGCAAATTCTTGAAAATCGCGCATGTGCCTCTATCATTAACATCGGCGGTGCCAGGAGCAATATCGAGTAGATGAACCGCGGCGATGACGGGGGTGAAATGGCGATGAAAAGGGGTGTAAAGTAGAGTACGAAAAAAGTGGAAACTTGCTAGGCAATAGGCCCTGTCAGTACTAAAAGCGAAAACGAAAAAAACTGGCACCAACAAATAGCACGGCAAAAAGTTAAAAATCATATAAAAGAGAAAATAAAAATAAAGAAAAACATCAAACAGCACCGGCCAAACAACTAAGACGTTAAAAACCGTCAAAAGCCTTTAAAAGACAGAGGAGAAACGATCCGCATAAAGTAAACAAACAAACAACGCGGCGAAACGACTAAAAACAAATAAAAGACAATGAGGTGAGGTGCGAGGATAAACCGTTTCTCAAGATGCCTAGTGGTTAAAATGCAAGGATCGCGCCCGTTCCAGGATGGACCATTCTTTCTTCTGTAGAGAGGCAGAAGGGCTGCTGATGCACGTGCCCCCTGGCTTTTCAATAATAAAAAAAAAAACCTTCAATAACGTCCCTTTTTATTTTACTCCTTGCTGTCGCCAGAAATTTAGTGTCCGATAACATAGGCCGACAATCGTGGCGGGGTTGGTTGCAATGTAGTGCTATGTGGCTCACAGACTTGTTTTTTGCGTTCAAGAAGTGTTCACTTGCTCTCTCATTGAAACAGCGTCCGGTCTGGCCGATATATATACATTACCGCACGTGAGGGGAATCTGGTAGACAACTGAGGACCGGCATTCCGTGTACTGACTGGAATGTTTTACTGTGCAGGTCACCCGCTTCTTCCGGTTCACCATCGGGCATATTTTAGCCAACTTACATGGGGAAGAAAACACAACGTTCACATCATATCTGGCTGCAACGTTTTTGACATTGCCGCCACGGTGCCTCAGTGGTTATGGTGCTCGGCTGCTGACCCGAAAGACGCGGGTTCGATCCCGGCCGCGGCGGTTGAATTTCTTTGGAGGAGAAATTCGAGAGGCCCGTGTACTGTGCGATGTCAGTGCACGTTAAAGAACCCCAGGTGGTCGAAATTTCCGGAGCCCTCCACTACGGCGTCTCTCATAGCCTTAGTCGCTTTGGGACGTTAAACCCCATAAACCAAACCAAACCAAACCTTTTTGACATTGTGCGACAGTTTGTGGATGTATGGAATTACCGGCAAACATTTCTTTTTCCCGGGCTCTTTCCCTCCTTCGCCTAGCTTCACTTTCTGGAGTAAGCCTTCGCACAGGCCTGATATGAGGAAAGGTGAATAACAAGCCAAAAGAAGGCGTTGAACCTGGCTATCGAAGATACAATCAACCATGTGTTCGCAACTCTTTGTTAGTGACGCATGAAGCGCACCAGTTACGACTGCCCGCTTGACAAGTTTAGAATGCGCACTGTCGAAGGGGAGCAAACCTTTCTTCGATCTAACGTTATAGGACCAACACACTCGCTCACCACTAAAAACCAGCAATAGACCTACAAACTGGATCCTGTTCTCTTTTGGCATTTCCCACGTGAAGTTCATTCCACCAGAAGAGGCCTTGAACACTCGGACGATGTCATTGAAGCTTCAGGCATGTCGATGGCCGCTGCACGGTCTAACACAATGAGGAAATCGTCCATTTAACGATAGATCTTGACGATGTGCTTGTATAGTATATGTTCTTGAACTGTACTGTCCATGATGGTCAAGAAAATGTCTGAGAGCAATGGGGCAATGGACGAACCGATACAGATTCCCGATTTTTGTATCAAGAGCAGTCCACAGTAGTGTCGTACAAAAAACAGCTTTTGATACAAAAATCGGGAACCTGTATTGGTTCATCCGTTGCCCCAGTGCTCTCAGACGTTTCCTTGACCACCATGGACAGGACAGTTCAAGAACATCTACATGACAAGCACATCGTCAAGATCTATCGTCACATGGGCGATTTCCTCATTGTGTTAGACCCAAAGAGGCAATTTTTATATAACCGCCTTGGTTAGACCGCGCAGCGGCCATCGACATGCCTGAAGCCGTCAAGGACATCGTAGAAGTGTTCAAGGCCTCTTCTGGTGGAATGTCCGGGGGCAAGGGCAAATATCGTGGCCGGGGGGCAAGGGGAAATCGCTAAATTTTGAACTTTCTGCTATGAAATTTCACTGCGTTCCGCTTCAGCTGGTTTTTTCATAATTTCTGAGCACTACGTCTTAACTTTAGCAAAACGTTCTGTATTTGTATTTGTTTGTTTACACTTATTAAGAAAGAAGAAGGCGATGTTTTGTAAATTCGCGTCAATTTTTGCCCCACATTCCGCTAACACCAGAACAGTTCTCGTTTAGTGCGTACGACGACGTAAATTATTACACCCACAGTTTTTTCTCTCTATCGGGAAGTAGTACACCGACCTGGATAGCTCGCCCTCCGTTTCGCACCTCTGGAATGAGCCCGCTCGCTAACCCACGCATTTTGTGCCTTGAGCTCTGATTCTTGCTCCCACGCTTCCTAGACTTCCCATCTTCGTCTTCTAAGGGCAACAACATGATTAGTACGCTCGCGGCGGAGATGCGCCTGTTTTTGCTTTTATAGCTTCGGAATCATATTGTGGGAATATTATTTTGGCGCTTTTTGGTGGTTCGCGCTTGGTTGTATACGAGGCTTTTACAGGTATAATGTCGAAATGTGCAGCAACGAAAAATACGTGAATAAAATTTCACAAAAATCAGGCCCCCGCACCGGGCCTGTGGCGCAATGGATAACGCGTCTGACTACGGATCAGAAGATTCCAGGTTCGAATCCTGGCAGGCTCGTCGATTTCTTTTTGTTTTGCTTGTCATGAAATTTTATGTATGCATCCCTACGGATGTATCCCTATCCCAGCAAAGGAGAGAGCGCATCACCGGAAGGAAACGTAATGATTTCGAGAGGTGGTGTGGGGACGTAGCCTGGCGACAGGGTGGAGACCGCTTGTTCGGCTCGCGCAAACTGTAGCCTCCTCGGCAGAAGTTATGAGCGGCGTTTTCTTCACGAGTCTGACATGTCCGCAGCTGGTGTTCTCAGGGGTGTCTGCGGCGGCGTGCGCTGTTTTAGCCGGTGATCTGTATGGCAGCAGTGATGTTTATCTCGGCTCCCTGCTGCCCGAATGAATAACGTAAAGGAGAGTTGCACCGCTCGGCGACGTCATGCACATCCCTCCCAAACTGGCCTTGCCGTGAAATACGGCTTAATTACCTGAATTAATGACACGGGCAAAAGCAAAGCGGCAAACGGATTATTCGAGAAGAGCCGATACAAAATGCGGCCCCGCGTCTGCTATTGCGGGCAAAGAGTGTTAAGATGGTGATGACGCGCCGCTCTTGCACAGAAGGCGCGGCTTTTTGCCGTTGAGAATGCGACCAAAAGCCCTAAACCCGGCCGCAGGGGCTGCAGTTTATCCCCAGCAAATGAGAAGCGACTCATGGACTCAGTGCACGCTAAAGAACTCCAGTAGTAAAAATATACCCGAGGCTGTCCATCGCGACGTCTTTCTGTACCCATCGTGTAGCTTTGCGAACAAAACTAACTGACCCACTCTGGGTTCAAAAGCTAAAAAATTAGGAGACACTTTGGCGACTAAAGTGGTGCAAGGCGAAAGCCTGAGTACAGCATTCTGTCACGAATGTGGTTGTGAATGATGATTCGAGTAAAGAGACGTGAGTGAACTGCCAAGGCAGAATCTACTAGCAACGTCTATGTTCAGCGTGAAATTCCGACGTAAACAGTTTGCTTTTTCACGTCTTGAGCTGTACTCAGCGTCGGCAGCGACATAAGTCGACCCACTTTAAACCTTCATGAAGTATTACATACGTTGTCATGGCAGGGACGAGAGAGAGAGAAGAGTAACAAAACCTGCCATAATTCTGTTTATTTGAAGAAATACTAATGCGCCTAAGAACATCGACGGCTAAGGAACTTGGTCTCCAAAATGCCTACTGACTCGTCGCGGCCGTTGGGTGGTATAAGGTTGGGTGGTTTTCTGTGGAAGCTGTATAGCTTTCCTTTGACTGCGCTTGGGTGGACGCCAATGAGTGATTATCTCCTTTACCGTACTGGTAATAAATACCTAAATTTATTAAAGAGACCCGCTGATCGCGAAACTAACTCCTGGAAAGCATGTCGGCTGGAGACGTTGAAAGGTATTTCTGGTATATATTGTGTTTGGATCATATACTAAGCCTTTTTTCAAAGTTTGGTCTGAAGATTGCGTACTTCGTCTTAGTAAAGTGTATTTCTAACCGGCTGGCACGCAGTTACAATGATAATTTACCTAACCGATATTTTGCTTCATTTTGTATACCTTGTCAACTCGGGCCATTAAAGAAAATAGCGTCATCAGTGTATAAAGGTATTTCGAAGCAGAGAGGGATACAATCTATGCTGTGAATGTGAAGAAGCAATAGAATGGGGCAGTAGCAGTCCCCTGGGTACACCAGTGTATACAAGGCTGTAGCGCGATGACACCTGCAGCCTGCACCCTGGGCGATAGGTAACTTTGAATAGCACTGAAGACAGAGCCTCTGTTGCCGTGAAACTCTAATTAACGCAGTAGGACTTAGTTACTGACAGAGTCGGAGGCTTTTCGAAAGCGCAAAAATAACCCCAGTGTGAGCATTTTGCTTTCTGTGATGTTGATTATTTTTCCTTTATATGAAGTAAAGCCTTTTCTGTAGATTTGCCTTTCTGGAAGCCGTATTCTTCTTTTGAAATACCTTCGGTCACAATGAAGTATGAAATCAGGCGAGTATTGATAACATGTTCAGCAATTTTCGAGAAAATGTGCTAGATATTAGGTGATCGAATATCCTTCTATCTATCTAGAAGGATAGGATCACCTATCCTTCTAGATCACCTATCCTTCTAGATCACCTATCCTTCTATCTAGATCCTTCTTACTATTAACGACTGGTGCAACTCATGGTTAATGACTGTTAATGTATCAAAGTGCAAAGTCATCTCTTTCACTCGTAAAAATAACAAATCTGGCTATACATACCGTATCCAAAATGATCTACTCTCTCGCGTATCACATTACAAATACCTTGGCGTTAACCTTTCTTCAGATCTTTCATGGTCTTACCATATCTCATCCATATGTGCCGTCGTCTCAAAGTCATTAGGATACCTACGCCGTAATCTCCGAAATTAACCATCTAATATTCGAAAACTAGCATACCTCACTTTTGTCCGTCCACAACTTGAATTTGCTTCTCCCATTTGGTCTCCCTATCATAAGAACATGATCATCGCGTTAGAATCTATCCAAAACAGGGCAGCACGATTCATTTCACGAAACTTTAACTACCGTTCAAGCGTCACTCAGATTAAAACAGATCTTTCTCTACAATCATTAAGAACGCGCCGTGACATCGCTCTCCTAACACTATTTCACAAATATGCGCACATCAATAGAACTAGTTCATTTCAACTCGATGTCTCATCCCGCACGTCGAAAAGATTATATAATCAGCTTAGTTTTGCAAGAATATATGGTGACACATTGGCTTTTAATTCATCTGCACTACCACGAGCCATCAGATTATGGAATAAACTGCCAGACAACATCGCTTCCGCATCTAATCTAGAATCTTTCCATTCTCAACTCATCACATATTTCACGGAAACCGTCGTTTAGCACGCCTACGTTCAAGTCTTTTATTTTTTTTCTGATTTTTTTTTGTTCTTTGCTTCGCTGCTACACTCGTGCCATTCGGATATTTTCTTATTTATGTTTGCTTGCCATGTTTCCGTGTTTACCGTCATTGCGCTATTTTACTCATTGTTCGCACGTTCGGTGAGCACATTATCCTTTATTGTAGTGCTTTATTTTATTTATTTATTTATTTATTTATTTATTTACAGGTACCTTACAGGCCTCCAGGGAGGCATTGAGTAAGGGGGGAGCAATATATATGTGCAACAGTAGCTAGAAGAAACCAAAAATGCGTAGAAACAAACTGTTACATTCTAAAAGCTGATTACAAATTATCACGACAGTACAAAATACATGCAGGAAACATTGAATAAAAAAATAGAATATAAATACGACATAATAGTAACGGAAAAAAAAGAACATGAGCAAATGCACAGGAAGGCAAATATGCTGATAAACAGGGTGTGACAAAAAAAAAAAACAGGCATGACTCGGGCAAAGAAAACGTGCTATGTGTTATCTGTATAATGTTTGACCATAATGTTGACCATAATTTTGTGCCGCGTATTCTTTTTTTTCTCTTTTCCTGTTATTTCCGCGTCGTTTCTTCTCTACTAATTTGTTGATATATTGTTTGTTTATCATGACTGTGTGTTTATCTTTTGTTTCCTTTGGTTATTAATGCACTGTATAGATTTATTTCTTTTTTATCATGATCGTATGTTTCCTTTTGTTTCCTTTGGTTATTAATGCACTGTATTATATTTTTTTCGCCCCCCTTACACAATGCCCAATGGGTCTGTAAGGTATTTCAAATAAATAAATAAATAAATAAATAAATTATTATTACGATTGTTATAGTTTTCGGTTGTATGTATATCGCAAACTCTTGCGATGTTCAATTTCTCTGGGAACTTGATTTTTGAGCATTTGGTTGCACATGTGCGACAAGAGAGGTGCAATAATATCATGGGCACTTTTTAGTACCTCAACTTTAATATTCTAAGCTGGAGCGGAACAATTATTTATAAGAAACATTATATTGATACATGCATTCGAAGAAGAGACAGAAGTAGCGCATGCGCTAGAAGAGGAAGAAGTTAGTTGGCTCTCTCGCGCGCGCTCGAACCACTCGGGGACCGCCGCAGGTTTTTCGTCTCTGCGCGGGTGTTCTTTTTGGCGTTGCACGCTACAGTTTGGTGGAGGTGCTGGGTACGCTTCCCGACCTGCAAACTCCGTACAGCGTCACTACGGACCTCACACCGGTTCACCAGCGACCCAGCCGCCGTCTCCGCGGAGAGTCGCCTGAATTTGGGCCCCTTCCCCCGCCAACAAGGACGACGCAGCCTCGACCGCCGAGTCCAACTGACATGGCCACTGACACCAGGACCCAGCCGCCGATCCAGCCTCTACCGTCGAGTCCAACTGCCGTGGCCGCTGACACCAGGCCCCTGGCGCCGATCCTTTGCCACCCACCGCGAACACCGCCATCTTTTCACGGTGACGTGTTCGAAGACGCTGAGGACTGGCTGGAGACGTTCGAGCGGTCGCACGCTACAACGGCTGGTGCGACGAGCGCAAGCTGAATAACGTCTACTTTGCCCTGGAAGAGTCTGCTCGGACGTGGTTTGAAAACCACGAGGCTACACTTCCCACCTGGGAGACGTTTTGCCGGAGTCTCCTGGCTACGTTCCCCAACGCTGACCGCCGGGAGAAGGCCGAAGCTGCGCTGCACTCCCGAAATCAGCGCACGAACGAAAGCGTGCGCATGTACACCGAAGACATGACCCGTCTTTTCAAGCGCGCCGACCCCAACATGACAGAGGAGAAGAAGCTGCGCCATCTCATGCGTGGGGTTAAGCAGGAGCTGTTCGCGGGCCTCGTGCGCAGCCCACCCCGCACGGTGGCGGAATTTCTAACCGAGGCGACCACGATGGAGACGACGCTGCAACAACGGGCCCGCCAGTACAACCGGGACATCAACTGCATGGTGCCCGAAGCCTTTTCGTCGTGTCTCGGCGGCAGTGCAGACACCTTGCGTGAACTAATTCGCTCCGTTGTCCGGGAGGAACTGCAACGGATCCATCTGCCTCAGGTTGCACCTGCGCCGCTGGCAGCGCTGTCCGAAGTTGTCAGGGACGAGGTGCGACAGGCTGCGCAGGCACCTCCTGTCCCCGAAGCGCCATCCCGGTTCGATGACCGACCCACGTACGCATCTGTTGTACGTCGCACGACAGGCTACGGTCCCATTACCCCAACGCCTGGCGTGAGCAACATCGGCACATGTCACGCAAGCGTGCCTGGCTACGGTGAGACCCCGTCGACCTCCGTGAGTAACATCGCCACGTATTCTGCAACCGCATCTGCTACAGCCGGGCCACGCCCTCGCAAGTCGGATTTGTGGCGTACACCGGACCGCAGGCCTCTCTGCTACCACTGTGGGGAGCCTGGTCACCTCTACCGCGCCTGTCCGTACCGCCAAGTGGGCCTTCGCGGTTTCCATCCCGACGCACCCTGCCCTCAGAACGGCGAACGACCGCATGAGATTGCACAGCATCTCTGGGCACGCCAGAACCCTGCCTACTCTGGAAGGCGCGAGTCCCGTTCCCCTTCGCCTCTCCGTTATCGCTCTTCCAGCCCTGGCCGCCAGAGTAGCTCTGCTGGCCGTCGCTCGCCGAGTCCGCGTCGGGAAAACTAACACCAGCGACCTCTGGAGGCAAGGCCGCTGACGTCGGGACGTGTCAAGATCCTCCATTGCGGAACCCTCGAGCCGACGATACCCGGACAGAGAGAGGCAGCGACAGTATCAGATACGCTGCATCCGATTTGCGTGTAACAATTGATGGCACTGACATTACCGCGCTGCTCGATACCGGTGCTGATTACTCTGTTATGAGCCGTGCCTTCGGTGGAGAACTTAAGAAGGTTCTGACACCGTGGACGGGGACTCCCATTCGCACCGCTGGTAGCCACCTAATTTCCCCTGTGGGCAAGTGCACGGCTAGAGTTGGGATTAGTGGTTTTACGTACGTTGGTGAATTTGTCGTACTCCCCGAGTGTTCCAGAGACTTGATTCTGGGGATCGACTTCCTGCAGTCGAACGGCGCTGTGATTGACTTTCAGGACGCACGTGTCACGTTCTCGACCAAACAGGCCGTGGCGCGCTTTGACTCCCGCGATCCCTGCAGCAACGCTCTGCGCATTGTCGAGAACGACGTCACGGTGCCGCCGCGGTGCAGTGTTCTGGTGCTCGTGCGGAACGACCTCTTTCATGACTACGAGGGCCTAGCGGACAGCCATAGTCCACTGCTGCTTAAGCGGGGACTTGCCGTTGCAAGAGGTCTCGTCCAACTACGTGACGGCCGCACCCACGTCGTCCTGACTAACTTTGCCAACGAATATCAGCACCTGGCCAAAGGCATGGCTATTGCCTTCCTCCACGACGTTGCTGAGGTTCCAGGTTTGTGCACCGTGGGAGGACCCTCTCCGGAGTATGCTGGCCCACATCACGTTCTTCAGTCAGTCAGAATAAATCCTGCCTTGCCGTCGGTTCAGAGGGATCTTCTGTCGGCCCTCTTGGCAGAATTTGCGGACTGTTTCGCTACGTGCTCGAAGGTCGGCCGAACTCCACTCGCCAAGCATCGTATCATCACTGACGAGACTACGCGACCCGTCTGCCAGCGCCCATATCGTGTTTCCCCGGTAGAGAGAGAAGCCATTCAGAATCAGGTTGCCGAGATGCTTGCAGACGATGTCATTCAGCCGTCCACCAGTCCGTGGGCATCGCCTGTGGTTCTTGTCAAAAAGAAGGACAATACTCTGCGTTTCTGCGTGGACTACAGGAAACTTAACAGCGTGACCAAAAAGGACGTTTACCCGCTGCCCAGGATAGATGACGCGCTCGACCGATTGCGGAACGCCAGATACTTCTCGTCATTGGATCTTAAAAGCGGGTACTGGCAAATCGAAGTGGACGAGAGAGACCGGGAGAAGACGGCTTTCGTGACGCCTGACGGCCTCTATGAGTTTAAAGTGCTCCCATTTGGTCTGTGCTCAGCACCGGCAACTTTCCAACGCATGATGGACACTGTCCTCTCCGGCTTAAAATGGCAGTCCTGCCTGGTGTACCTGGACGATGTCGTTATATTTTCGCCCACCTTTGACCAACACTTGGAGCGGTTGCGCATTGTGCTACAAGCGCTCAAATCCGCGCAACTCACCATCAAAGTCGAGAAATGTCATTTTGGCTTTGAGGAACTTCGCTTTCTTGGTCACGTTGTCAGCGCACAAGGTGTTCGCCCGGACCCTGACAAGACTGCTGCCGTCTCAGGTTTTCCACGCCCAACTGACAAGAAGGCCGTTCGCCGGTTTTTAGGCCTGTGCTCCTATTATAGGCGCTTTATTCAAGATTTCTCGAAAATCGCGGAACCGCTGAACGCACTGACCCCACGCCCTTCCTGTGGGGGACCGACGAAGAGGCTGCATTTGTAGAGCTTCGCAGCCGTCTGCAAAGCACTCCGATACTCGGCCACTTCGACGAGCATGCTGCCACGGACATCCACACTGACGCCAGCAATGTTGGCCTTGGTGCAGTACTGATCCAGTGGCAAGACGGTGCAGAACGGGTCATCAGTTATGCTAGTCGGACACTTACGCGCTCCGAGACCAATTATTCTACGACGGAGAAAGAATGTCTTGCAGTGATATGGGCCATCTGCAAGTTCCGACCGTACCTCTACGGACGACCCTTCCGTGTGGTAAGCGACCACCACTCCTTATGCTGGCTGGCGAGCCTCAAAGACCCCTCAGGACGCTTGGCTAGATGGAGCTTACGCTTGCAAGAATACGACTTAACAGTAGTTTACAAGTCTGGCCGCAAGCATCAGGATGCGGATTGTCTGTCGCGCGCGCCTATCCCAATCAATACCGAAGAAACCACCGATGATTTTCCTTTCCTGGGCTTTGTTAGTACCACCCAAATGGCGCAGCTTCAGAGGGCGGACACGGAGTTGGCGCCGCTCATCGATTACCTCGAAGGCAGTGAAGCTCCCATTCCGCGTGTTTTTCTTCGAGGGCTTCACACCTTCACTTTACGGTCTGGTGTTCTCTACAAGCGCAACTTTGCCAACAGCGAAGAAGTGTTCCTACTTGTCGTACCATCACAGCTGCGGTCTGAGATCTTGAGTGCCTGTCATGATGCACCATCCGCCGGCCACCTTGGAGTCAGCCGTACACTCGCGCGGATTAGACAAAAGTATTATTGGCCCAGGTTACTCCCATCGGTGCGGGCCTACGTCAAAACATGCCGTGAATGCCAACGTCGGAAGACTCCTCCATTGAAACCGGCCGGATTTCTTCACCCCGTCGATCCACCGAAGACCCCTTTCCATCAAGTGGGCATGGACCTCCTTGGCCCATTTCCGAAGTCTTCGTCTGGAAAGCGTTGGATAGTCGTTGCGACTGACTACCTCACACGGTACGCTGAGACCACGTCTCTTGCCAAAGGCACTGCTGCTGAAGTGGCGCAGTTCTTCGTCCACAACATTGTCTTGCGTCATGGAGCACCCGCCGTTGTTGTTACTGACCGGGGAACTGCTTTCACGGCCCGCTTAACCCAGTCCGTAATGACTCTGACGCACACGAGCCACCGACGTGCTACGGCGTATCACCCGCAGACAAACGGGTTGGTAGAGCGACTCAACCGCACACTAGCCGACATGCTATCAATGTACGTTGACGTCGAGCATCGAACTTGGGACGCCATTCTGCCGTACGTAACGTTTGCGTACAACACCGCCCTGCAGGAAACAACCCGACTGACCCCCTTTCAGCTTGTCTTCGGTCGCCAGGTGACCACTCCGTTGGATGCTATGTTGCCCGTCGACCCTTACTGCGACTCTGACGCTGACATCGACGTAGATACCTTCGTTCAGCGTGCTGAGGAAGCGCGTCAACTGGCCCGCCTGCGCATCCACCGTCAACAGGAGGCTGACGCCACTAAGTACAACTGTGGACGCCGTTTCGTCAGTTATGCTCCCGGCGACCTTGTGTGGATTTGGATACCTGTTCGTCGCCGCGGGCTCTCTGAAAAGCTGCTGCGCCGATACTTCGGCCCTTACGAAGTAGTGCGCCGCATCAGTGATGTGACTTATGCAGTTGCTCCGGCCCCGACAGCTTGTTCATCGCGCCGGTCGCACCGAACTGAAGTCGTACACGTTGTTCGCATGAAGCCTTACCACGACCGGCTACCTGACTGACCTGCGGACCACTGCAGCTGTGTTCTACCCTTTCGCTGACTTTTCACTCCCAGCCGCATCGTGTCGATGCTGCAGAAGAGGGGGGCAGTGATACACGCATTCGAAGAAGAGACAGAAGTAGCGCATGCGCTAGAAGAGGAAGAAGTTAGTTGGCTCTCTCGCGCGCGCTCGAACCACTCGGGGACCGCCGCAGGTTTTTCGTCTCTGCGCGGGTGTTCTTTTTGGCGTTGCACGCTACAATATAGTCCGCGAATTGAGCACTGGTTTGTAGAAAAAAAAGACATCGTAGGTTTCGGATTGCCTTTCAAACATGACATGGTGTGTGCAGATATTCTAAAACTTCAAACAGCGAACCGAATATGTTCCTATTCGATTATTCCGACTGATCAAATAGTGTATGCCCAAGATAATTCGAACCGAATTGAATATGCCCTAAACTTATCGTATACGTTTCGAATAACTGGCACGACGTTCGAATAAGGCCTGCCGTATTTTTCTTCCGCGCCGCGTACCATCTGCTGCTATGAGTATGCGCCGGTAGTAGGGCTCAGCGCCGCGACGCGCTCCATTTGTGTGGCGGCGATCGCAGTGCTCATACATGATGGCTGGACGACGCGGAAGGGAGGGCTCAGGCATGTTCAGCAAACCGTGCTTTGATGCCCGGTATGAGAGGCCATGGCTCGTACGTAGCAGTCACCTGCCTCATGTCCTGAGGTGCGGCTCTAGCTTATTCTCTTTCGTAAATAATAGCAAAAGGTAACATTCCTATACGTATCACATGACTGTCTTACTGCCATAGAGTTAATATATTTACTCCGTGTTTAGATCTTTTAATGAAGATTAGTGTTGCGTCTTTTAATTATAGCACCGTACCGCAACGCCTTCCCCAGCGTTTCAAATACCTAAAAATTCTGGGCAAGCACATTTTTTTTTCAGCAGGGCTCAGTTATGTTTGAGCGCACTTTTTCCTCAAATCATAAGATTGCACAAATAACAATCAATATATGTGCAGATCCTCCCTCGCTACTATTGAATTTTTGTGCTATTTATAGTCAAAAACGCGCCTATTTGGTTTTCTATATATGACAGTCTTAAGTACTCGGTGCGAGGGCTGTACAAAATTTAAAATCGAGATTTTGCTATGTATCGGCAGGTTAGACTGTTCCCATTAATATTTTGATGACAATATCTTATAATATTTCACAGTTACATCCCAATTACAAGTGGTGTTCAAGAAAGCTGCACTTGAATGTCTTGCATGATGGCTCGGTTTGTGCGAATATTCATACAGATAGTGAATATTAGTACAAATATTCCATTCGTATTCTATTAGTTTCAATCCCTATTCATTTTGTATTTGATTCAGTTCTTGATTAATGCATTCGTAGTCGATTCGGTAGCGAAGCTACACTTTTGGTATTTGATTCGGTTTGAAAACAGTACCATTTGCAAACTACTATAGTCAATATCACTTGCTTACGTGGCTTGATTTTCTTCTACTGATAAACAATGCTCAGTAAACTTGTCTCATAAGAAATGGTCTGTGTAGGCAACGCCACCTATGGCAATCTCTGTTGGAGCAGTTGTGGGTTCGCTTTGCTACTAAACTGTTTAATATCTTTCAAAATGGATTCGGAGCATGCTTATTAGCAAACTCTATTGCGTGCTCTATACAAACAGCTTTATACAAGATCAATATATTTATCTCCTCATGGCTCAAGAAACTTAGCAAAGAGCTTGTGTTTATGCCATATTATTTTTGCAGCTGTTCAGTAATACACGGCTTTTTAGACTTTTCGTAGCTGGTGCAAGGGACGAGGGGAAAGGTGACGTGGTAGGCATTTTGGCCTTTATCTCGGAAAATATCGTAAGAGCGACTGGGCTCTCCTTCAGTATAGGATTCCGACCAATTAAGTTTTGAAATCATGAATCTTCAACGGTTTACTGTTTCACGATTCATTTTCTTGCAAAAGGTATTTGGTTTATTACCGCAAGTTTTTTTTAGGATGGCGCAAAAATAAACGAAGAATGGAAGATGGTCCTTAGCGTCACAAGCCATCACACCCAATTGAACATCATTGGCTGAAAAATAACTAAACATAAATCAAGGGCAGATTCTATATGTGCAGTTATTTTTGTAGGCATATTTATAACATTTGTGCGGTTACAGCTGGACATTATATCCATGAAGTTTTTGGATACAATATTGTCAGTTAATATACCTCTATCAAAGTCCCCTAGCCCGACGATAGATTTGCAATGTTTTGTGAATGAGAGAATTACATTGTCAAGGTGAGAAGAAAGTTTTTGACGTTACCAGAGTCGGTTGGTAAACAAGGAGTATAATAACATCACAAGAGCCAGCAACATATATTTCGTAATCACTGTGAAGGATGGAAAACATCTTAAGTAAGTCATATAATATATGCTGATAAAATACAAAAAGATACCTCTCCCTTTTCTGTTTCTCTGGACAAGGACGCAGATAGTATTCTTCAAAGTGAACAATATCAGGCGACTCAGGGAACGAGGTTTTGGGAAGTGCTAGAACATCAAATATACGATTATGGAGTCGTGGTAAGCGCCAACGCCCTCTGCTTTGTTTCTAAGGGTTCTTGAGATTAGGCGAAACAAGGAAAATGTCTTAGTAGGATGGTACGGTAAGTCCACTACTGTTTAGTAAAATCCTTCGATTTCATAGTACCCGAGGTTTTGTGTAGGTCCCTCACGATCCATACTGCCAAAACTTATACATGGCAAGGAAAAATATCACTGAAGTAACGCTGACGCGCTCGCATCCCGAAAATCATTGTCGACATGTGCTGTCGTCCCCATAATCTTGGACAGTCTGCCTTGCATGCAATACGCATAGTTGCATCTCGGGTACCCTTACGGGCCAGCACCTTTCCGTTCTGCTGTCATATGATGGCCTAGCTCATTTGCAGTGCCCTTGTGCGTGCCATCGACAGAATATGCTTGTTTCGGGGTGTTAGGTTATCGTCAACGCGGATTTCTGTACTGCTTTTGAGTAGAACAGCAACCTTTTTCCGGCCAGCTTTCTTCTTCTTTTTGATTCAAACAAGCCACACTAGAATGGGAGCCACCCTGCCCTTCCTTTACGTGAAGACGGTGAATGCCGTTAATGTATTACGCGGTAAATGTGCGAAGGTCTAGAGAAGCACTCGACTCTTTAGTTGTGGATAGGAGATTTTCGCTTACTTGCGATTTTTGTCCTTGAATTTCGAGGTGGTTCTGCCTTCGACCACATTTCTCTAGGTCTTTAATTTGATGCTTTGAGTCTGACACTTCGCCCTAACCGTCGGAGTAATTTTACGGTCGCAAAGCGTGCATTGATGCCTGCAAGTTTGCTGTCCTACGTTTCCGCGACGTTTTAAGACTTCGGTTAACTTTTCTGATACAGCGAAGGGATACAGCGCGGGACAGAGAAGACACACACGGACGAGCGTATCCCGTTTCTCACTCTCTTTCCCGCGCTCTTTCTCTCCGCTATGTTACACCAGCTATCCCAAAGGGACACCATAGTACTTTTTTGACATTTTCGACAGATACGTGCGCATAAAGTGCTAATCTTTTCGGCTAACGGCTTCAGAACACAGTTTCATGAGTCGCTTTGGGACGTTAAACCCCGGTAAACCAGAACACAGTTTCTTGTGCATATCCGTCATCGTGGTCAATAATCTATGCGCAGATAACTCACCCTATTCTTCAGCCGAACGACCATTCGCCGTTCCAGAGTCATCTAAGGGGCTTTGTCTGCCAGATGACTGACCAGTGCGCTGTCCCGCCGGTACTCATGTTCAAGATTTGCAATGGGCATTAATGCTGCCACGTTACCTTGCTTTTAAAAGTTTTAGGAGTTATACCTGAACAGGCGTTGCCAATGTGGTAGTTAAACCCACGTGTTGTCCAGGTTACAAATAGGCCATTTTCCGGGATAGCAGTATAGGAAGAAGGGCAGGTCATGATCACCAGGAGCGCCGCGATCAGACATGGCAACTACTGCTTTGCGGCAGCCGACGGGGACCAAGCCAACATAATCGCTTAGCAAGGGTGAGTTTAAGCTGCTTCCAACGAATCCAGAAGTTTTTTTATCAGAAAATCACATTAAAATCCATGACTACAGCGCAACGAACGGGACTTACCTTGTCACATTAAAATCGCTTTTTTTTTAATGAATAAAGTCAAGGAAACGCATGCTGGTTGCATGGTTCAAATGGGACGGCCTCTAAAGGTCTCTGGAATTGCATCACAAATGATAGCATTAATTGCATGTGCGACTGTGTTTAGCCCTTTTAGGCCCTTTGTACACAACTGTGTGCATTGCAACTCTTAGCTTTTTCTCACAGTGTGTTCTTCTACGTAGCACCGTTTTTTTCGATTCGGGCGAATGAAGAATCCTTCGGCTTGCAAATAGGGTGCTTTTCCACGCCAACTAGCGCACGAAGGAAATTATACTTCACAAAATAGTGAGCGAGGTACCACTTCCTTTGCCATTTTCTTGTTTACAGATTTTGCAGATTTTACCATCTGTTCGGAAGTCAATTTTTTTTTCGAATTTCTTGAGCCATCCGCATATTCGACACTCAAAATGATTGTACGATTCCTAGAATGTTAGTTTCACAAGTCCTGGTATTTTATTATTACAGTTTTAATAAATTTTCTACATGCCGGTAAAAAATTACACATTGGTGTTCTTTGTGAGATTTCCGTTACCAGTTAGCTTTCTTTAATCCTCGCGACACGTATTTTTTAGGCTGGGAAATATTTTTCAATCGAAATGATAAATGGCAACTGAAGAGGTCAACACAGCAGTTTCTTCACAGCAAGATATGTAAAACAAGAACGACAGTAAAGATACGGTGGACGATGCTTTCATACATAGCCTTTCGGGACGTGTCTCTAATCATAAAAGGAGAACGGGATAAAAACACGCTCCTCTGCACACGAATCGCACTGAGTGAGTCAAAGGTACACGTGGAACGTCCATCAATGATCATACATTACAGGTGGCTCATAGCGGGCGGTCCTTGAAACAGAGTCGTTCTCTCCTCTCTGTGTATAAAGGGGTTTTGACGTCCGGTTGTTTTTTATATATATATTTTTGATGGGAGTCTTTACGCAATCGCGGAAATTCAAATACGTTACCGTGCCTCTACGCATTACTCATGCACCATCTGCATGGCACCGAAAGGAGCGGGTGAAAGAAGGCAGAACGAGCCTGAAAGCCTTCTAGTTACCCAGCGAAAATTATGAAAGGTTTATATTTCCTCGGTCATTGGTGACCATTTTCTTAAGAGCTGCACATTCAAATATACCGACAGAAGACGCAGGTATACCTGTCAGGTGCCTTTGCGCAATCTCGCATGCAAAACACTGTGTGGTCAGTCATATCTTTTCAACATAAAAGCTGCGCAGAGCCTAGGGAAACAGAAGAAACATGCACGATGCTTTTCGGCCAAACAAAGATTATCGGTGATGCGAGGGAATGAAAGGAACGCGGAATTCTTGAAGGCTTGCATAAATCGAGATTTGGTCCTGGCAGATGTGTAAGTGAGGCTTCCATCCACTTGTGCAGTAAAGAACCGGATTTTCGCCGCTTGGCAAGTTGATTCTGCATTTGATGGCATTGCGTACTTGGTGCGCATACGCTTTTTTGTTGGAGACAAAAAAAAAAAAGGCGCTGCCGAAATAAACCATTTGCTGTACTGCGTTCGTCCTGTGTGCTTATTTTCTGGGTTCCTTCCTTTGCGCAGTTTTAGGTTAAATAATGCCGTTCCAGCTAGCTACCCATCACGCAAATCTGGCAGTCATACCCACGCCCTGGATTCCGGGACATCGTTCACTCGAACTACCTGGCGGTGGTCAGGAGAGCTGTCGTTAAGCAGGCTACTTCTGCCAACATTGTTGCTATGCAGAAAATCTCGCTTTAAAAACCATCTCTAGAAAACGTTCACAAAATGAACAAGGGAGGGGAAAACCTCAGTTTGCTAGAGCCAACGTTTCGACAAGGGGACTTGTCTTCGTCTGGGCAAAGCGTTCATCATCGGCAGGGATTATATAGGGCCTTCGCTCCGAGGAGGAAGGCCCCGGGGGTGGGGAAGGAAAGTGGTGTGGGAGGGGATGCGTGTCAGGAAGGGGAGGGAGGTGAATCATCATTCGCTAGGCTGCAATAGTGCAACAACCTATATCCGGGGGGTATGCAATGAACAAAAGGCTTTGAAGGGGCTGCGACGGGGGGGGAAGGCGCTGGGTGAACCTGCAAAACTCAGATAAAAGGATTAGTCAGCGTGGTACAGGGAAATGATAACAAGGGAAAAAAAAAGGGGGGGGGGGGCTGGCACTGGAAGGAGAAAGGAAGGGGGGCATTTCCAAGGAAGGACAAGGCAGGGGGGGGGGGGGGGGGAATGGCTCGTGTTCAGAGAAAGCCAAAAAGTGGGGGCAGAGGGGGTAACAGGAGTGTCATGGTTTCCGAGAACAGGTAGCAGGGGATTAGGAGAAAAAGAAAAAAAAAAGGTGAACAAAGGAAGAGGGTGACAAGGCCGGAAATGGGGTGGAAGATATGACTTGGGAAGGGTGCAAGGAGCGACAATATACTTATGTGAGGTTCTAGGAAATAGTCTGACCACGTGCAAGACATTTGTTAATTTAAAATTATGCTGACCCTGGAATGTACCTGAGAGATTCCAGGTTTCCTCTGGACATGTTGATCCCTGTTGGTTGCAGTGTTTTAAATTTGTGGATTAGGAATGCTTCTCTGTATTTTCTGTCCCTAGTCGATTTGAAGCCTGAGTGAAGAATGAACAATTTGAGTTCGTCGAATTTGTGATGGCGTTGATTAAAATGGGTCGACACTGCCTTCTGTTCATTCCGTGTTGTGTCAGCCCGGTGCCCGTTTAATCTGGCACTCATTGTTTGTCCGGTTTCTCCGATATATTGTTTCTGGCAGTAGGAGCACTGGAGCATGTAGATAATATTGGACGATGTGCAGTCAAAACTGGTCTTTATATCGAAACTGAAATCGCTTGCCGTACTTTTAACCGTAGTGTCCCTTTGTAAATGTTTGCATGTCTTGCATCTGGGTCGAGAGCATGAAGTTACTGTCGGTGGTGGTTTCTTACCGAGCCTAGCATGCACCAGGATGTCCCTCAGGTTTGTGTTGCGTCTGTATGTTACCCTTGGTGCGTCGGGAAATATTTTCTTGAGACGGTCGTTACCAGTTAAAATGGGGTGGTATTTCCGCAGGATATTGTTTATGTTTGGAAGCGCGTTTGAGTATTTCGTTATAAGTGCAGGAGGTCGTTGACTGTTAGCTTTTGTTCGTTTTTTAAGAACTACATCTCGTTTCAAAGTGGTTGCTCGTTGGAACGCATTATTAAGGGTTGTCTGTGGATGGTTTCTGGTGATTAGTGTGTTTTTTAGCGAGTGGAGGTGTTTCAGGTAGTCATCGTCGTCGCTACATATTCTTCTTAGTCTCGTTGCCTGTCCTACGAATATACCTTGTTTGCAGTGTCTTGGATGATGGCTAGTGAAATCTAAGTATTGTTGTCGGTCAGTAGGCTTCCTGTAAAGTGTGGTTTTGAGCTTGCTATTTTCTAAATGGACAGTGGTGTCAAGGAAATTGACATGCGTTTTCGAGGAGTTGAAGGTGAATTTAATGCTGGGGTGGAATGAATTGAAATGTGTGACGAATGCCTTCAGGGTCTCAGCCCCATGCTCCCATATCATGAAAATATCGTCTATGTACCGCAGGTATATGAGTGGTTTTTTTAGAAATGAATTTAGAAGTTTAGATTCTAGTAGCCCCATAAAAATGTTCGCGTAGGTGGGTGCGAAGGGAGTGCCCATGCTTGTTCCAAATACTTGAAGGTAGTAAGAAGAATTGAATTCAAAGTAGTTGAGTGTTAGTACCAATTCAAGTAGTGTGAGGTACACTTCAGTTTCGTGCGGGTGAGGACTTTGAGTTAGAATTTTTAAGAGTGCGTCGATACCTTCATTAATGGGAATATTTGTGTACAAAGCGGCGACGTCAAGTGTGACAAGTATGCTATCTGCTGGGATAATGGAAGCGTCATTCAGAGACTCTATTATGCGCAGAAAGTGCGGTGTATCCTCGACAAAGGAAGGGAGGTGGGTGGAAATATCTGCAAGATAGTTGTTCAGGAAAATTGATAAGTTCTCTGTGGGCGTGTTATTGTTTGAAACGATAGGTCTGCCGGGGATATCTGCGGTAAACAAGTCTTCTGCGGAAACCTTATGGATTTTGGGAAGTAGGTAAAAACGTCCTGCCTGCTTGTTTAGCGGATTTAAGAAGTGGTAATCGGACTGCGTGATTAGTTCTCTTGATAGTAAGTTTGCCAGTTTGTTCAGAATCAATTTGCAGAACTCTGAAGTGGGATCTGAATCTAATTTCCTATAATGACAAGGGTTGTTAAGTTGCCTAAAAGCTTCTTTTTTGTATTTTTCGGCTGGCAGGATAACTATGCTACCTCCTTTGTCTGCAGGTTTAATGACTATATCGGTTCTAGAAGCTAAGTGGTTCAGAGTAGCCTGTTCCGTTGGGGTAACGTTTCTGCGTTTTCGAGCTTGCTTTGTTTGGTCTATAATTTCTTTCGAGACAGATTTAATGTACAAGTCTAATTCGGGACTCTGCTGCGCTTCCGGCGTCCACGTGCTTTCGGCTTTGAGAGGGATGGGATTAAGGCTGGTTACTGCAGTAGGGTGAGCACGTGTTGACCACGTGTTACAGGAAAGAGCTATAGGTTAGTAATTGGGGTGTTTGCTTTTTCGGCAAAGAATTCCTTAATTCGCAATCTTCGCGCAAATTCTGTGAGGTCTCTGTGAAGTTCATACTCGTTAAAATTATTGTTAGTTGGACAAAATGTAAGGCCATGCTTCAGAATCCGTTTGTCGCTATCACTCAGGGATTTGGAAATATCGACAATGTTGCTGTCAGTGTCCTGCGGCGGAAAATACGCATCTTTTGTCTGTATCGAAATTGGAGGGCGGTTGTTAAACTGTCCAGATGTATTCGTATCTAGCGGAAATTTATCTCTAATTTGTTTATGCTGCTGTTTATCGTGCAGCTTGCGTTCCTTTCTGGCTACAAAATCTGCTAGTGCCTGGCTTTCGCCCGAATTTAGTTCCATCTTACTAAGTTGATCATCGAGGGAATTTAACTGCTCTTGACAATGTTCTTTTAAAATAGCTATGAATGAAAGGGATGCGTCATTTGAAACCTTTTCCCATCGAGCGAGGAGTTCAGGCCTGAGCGCACCGAGGGAGCACCTAACATTAACTCGAAGTCCTTTGGGTATTGTCCTGCGCTGCGAGTAGGATTTGTAAGTGTGTAGGTGGAATCGGTAGTTAGTTTGTTTAGTGGCTAGTTTTCTGGCGACCAGGAAATTTCGTCTTGGCATGCAGTGTGGGCATGCAGTGTGGGGAAACCCGCCTCCGAAATACAAAGGCGCAATCCTTGTTTTGTGCACAACGAAGAGTCTCCTCTCGACTCAGGAACTGCAAAACACCAACTTGTACTCGTCAGTTTTTAGCGTTCTAGTACTAAAACCTCCAATCTAAGACTTCACCGATATTTGTTTGTTTGTTTGTTTGTTTGAAGCCTCTGGCAGGTGGCCCCCTTGCCACCTTAGCTGGCCACTGCACTAGACCATTACGTCATTGTTGCAGCCGGACATTCCCCACGTTTAACTGCCAGTCTTTAGCGCTGTGCTTTGGACTTCGTCGTCTTCATCAGCTGTCATCCGTGAGCAATGGATCTACAACACATCGTATCTCACTGCACAAACCTAATATATACCCGTTTAAACCAAGCCTCGCACCAAAACCGAAGTGAAAACCGGAGTGCAAGCGCGTCTAATTCGCATTTGGCTTAACCACGCTAAATTGCCCGCCATTTTTTTTTATCTGCTTGCCACGTAGTTTTCTAAGGACTCTCTAGCCTTCAACTAGTTCCTTTTGGGTAGCCGCGACTGCATTTCAATCAAGATAAATTCAACCTGTTTTCAATAGCTAGTTTTCTTTTCCGCCTAGCATATTTTTCTGCATGTAATCTTTTGAGCTCTTGTCCTAGGCAAATCCGGACAAAGGCCATGATTTCAGTTTGCGTCTTTCGATGAACTAGAGTGGTGGAACCGCGCTCTGTAGTTTATGAAAAGGCATTAAGTGAAAGGGGACTGATCGAAGCGTGCGAGATTAGCACGGTCGGAAAAAAAAAAATCCGTCAGCATTGAATACATACATATTTGAATAATGAATCACAGGAGAACTGTGCACTTTCATTTTTTTGCAGTTTTTTGTTATTTTGCAGACTTACATCACCGTATTATATCAACGTTTGTGCACAGAAATGAGCACTTCTCCAAGTAATGAAATCAGTTATGGGTACGTGGTTCGTTTTTCTAATCTTTCATTCGTGTGTGTTCTCGTCTTGTGGTAAGCAGTATACAGCGCGGTTCCCTGCACAACGAACAACCAACTAGCCCATCGTTCTTGCCTCTTGAGTCTCTGGAAGGGTTAGCTAGGCCGCGTAGGATATTGAATTTCCAAGATGTTTAGACCCCTTTTTAGGTTGAAAACGAGTAATAAATATTGTTGTTTATGTATAAACGCCTCCCGCAGTGTTTTCGAGGCGCATAAGGTGGTTGTTGTCGCGCACCTTCCCCTGTACCCCCACAGGTGGATGCCAATGTTGCAACATATTTGAATGATTCTTCGAATTGATTTATGTAGAAGGATTTAATGAAATTTCTTCGATCTCCCACTGCGTTGCTTTTGAGAGTCGATGAACTGAAAAACCTCAACTGAATCCGCAAAAGTGCTTCACCGCATATCAGAATGTGATAAAATTGTTCTTTACTCCTAAAGGAACGCTCTATTTTTGTCAATATGTCACTTGAAACGAGAACGGGAAATTCATTCTCTCATTTTGTTGGCATTGAGCGGGTGCAATTCAATGTTTCGAAGAAAACAATTTTAGGAAAAGCAGCCGATCGAAATGGAGTGTTGTCCTGAGCAAGCGACCGAAAGGCGCCGATGCCCCAGAATCTTTTGCATGCGGCTCCCCCTTGGCTGTTTTGTTGTTTAAAGAACTTGGGTTCGCACAGTGCAACGTAAGTCGACAAAAGCGGGAACCTTCGAAGGCGACTAGTACCCCTGTCAAGCGGGCAAGTTAAGTGCACTTACGGAGAGTGTCACTCGCTGTAAGCACACTTTGTCACACCTAAACGACGCAAGTAGAGTGTCACTCGCGGAAGAGTGCACTCCGCTAGGAGTGCGTTCACGGACCACACTTTGCTGGCCGAGTGCGTAGCATCGCCAGCAGCGACTTCAAAGGCAAAATATGTATAGTGCATAAAAAGTACTTACAACTTTATTTTACACGCTGTAACACTGTTTTTAGAAAAAATTTATTCCTTATAGCTACAAGCGAAGCAACAAAACAAAGGAACGAGATCAGATGCAACATCGCTGCCCGCCGCCATCTTGTTTGTTGCCAAAATTCCGGATGGTCTTGGCTTTTCTTCTATTTCTATTTTATTTTATTGTTAAAACCTGTTTAACCTCGTTTTATTTGCGCTATCACGTTAAGCAATCAAATATTATGAGTCATTTTTCTTTTCCATCGTCCTCTTCAGAAATTCCGCTCATTTTCTGACTCCATTCTTTTTTACTACGAGTGCACTTCGCTTTCCCGTTTAGCACCGCGCAGCCTAAAGTGTCACTCGGAATGCCGAAGCGCACTCCCCGTAAGTGCACTTCACTTGTGCGCTTGACAAGGGTATAAGTTGCTTCATGGCTCGCTCGACTGGCTCGCGCTTGTGCACAGTGGCAAGCGCTCGCGTAAGAAGTAGCAGCAGTGGTAGTAGTAGTAGTAGTAGTAGTAGTAGTAGTAGTAGTAGTAGTAGTAGTAGTAGTAGTAGTAGTAGTAGTAGTAGTAGTAGTAGTATTAGTAGTAGTAGTAGTAGTAGTAATAGTAGCAGTAGTAGCAGCAGCAGCAGTACGACCTGTGGTGGTGTCACGCTCTAAAAAAAGAGCAAAAAGACAGTAAGCGTTCCTCTAACGAAAAGGGAGTGCATTAGAGGACAACTTACTCTCTTTTTGCTCCCATATAGGCGTATTCGTGTTTAGAGCTAGTATTGGCAGCAGTAGCAGTAGTAATCGCCGGAGTAGCAATAGTTGTAGTATTTGCAACAAGCGGGGTTAACCATGTCGCAAAGTACCGGCAACTGATTCGCCCAATTTTGCCTGTAACATGGAACGGATTGTGCGGAGCAGAAAAGGCGCACCGCTTTTCTGGTGCCTGAATTCTGTCTCAGATCGACACATAGAGAGTTTGCTTGAACCGTTTTCCGCCAATTTCAACGCGTGCTGCTCCGTATCCACCACGCATGGCAAGACACCCCTTATTACAGTTGCTTCGAAGCGGTTTCGTGAGTGAAAGCCCGATTTGCTCGTCAGCACGTTGCCGTTGCCGAGTAGTAAAACATTCACTCCAGACCCTTGCACCAGGTTGTTGTCTCAGTTGTTGTTGTTGTACCCGCGGCTGACAAATAAGAAATAAGACCAAGAGTTTTTATATTCTTCGTTCTTCGTTGCGATTTAAAGTTTCTTTTACGTTGTCTTCCAGCAGACAGAACTATTGTTTTTTTATACCTGCTTCGCGAGCAACACCGTATAACTAGAGCAGTGAAATTAAATCAAGAAGGAGATATGAGATCTCTCTGTGGGGCTCGCCACTCAACGCCGTTCTCATCCGCTGCTGATTGATTGCCGAACTCACGGTTAGGCATGCGCTAGTTTTCCGTCACAAACGTACGGTTTGTGTTGAGAGAGGAGAGAAAAAGAGGGGAAAGGAACTACTCGATTCCGCCTTCCGTTCACTCCCTGACCGGAAAAAAGGTCTTTCGAAACGCCACCACATCCCGCACTCGCAAGATGAGCTTTCCCACGTGACCCGGCGTAATAGAATATACTTTTTTTCCCCTTCACAGCGCTAAACCGCTGATGTACTCTCTTGCTACACTTTGCGCCACGGCCCCCTTTTCCGCGTTGGTCTCTCCCTCTTTTCCGGAATTCCGCGTCGCACTGAGGCGGGCTCGGAGCTTCCTTCTCTCCTCCGCGACCTGTGTCCCTCCCCTCTGCTCTAAGCACCGTCGTTAGCGCCGTATCCCGTTTCCCGCGCGGCACAAAGGGAAGGCGCTTCCCACCGGGAGCCCGGTCTCCCCCTCTTCCCGGCGAGGCCACTTTTGTGCGCCCTCCTTCTCAGCGCAACGTGAGCGGCGGCGGTAGAGTCGCGTTCGGGGCAAAAAAACGTGTAACCGTGTAACCGACGGCAGAGTTGCACAAAGGGCCCCATGTGAAAGTCGGCCAACATCATCCCCCCCTCGGTGATGTACGGCGCATCAGTGCATACTCTCCCTCTAACACCCTCCCCCTTTCCACTCCGCTTCGCGGGGAGAAAGCCTTGGCGATATCGAAGTGGATGCGAGGAATAGAGAGAGGAGGTCGGCGAGGTGTTCGCGGCCCAGAAAGCGCAAACGAGGGGTCGGGCCCTAATAAGCGGCCGTCTGATTAGAGGCGCGTGTCGACCGGCCCAGTCCCACGCTGCGGTCGCCCGCGGAGGCGCGCCCACTATCTCACCATCGGAAGCGAGGGTGAGCGCCGCTCGCGTGTGCGTCACGCGATGGTCGTGGTGACAGCAGCGCTGCTGCCCCGTTCGGATGGACTGGCGCGCAGGTCTCGGGAATCAAAGTGCCGATTCCCGATATTTCTTTCGAATTTCGAAATTAAAAAAAAAAAATACCTGAGCTCTTTACATGCAAGCTCATGTCGCTTGGTATAGATATTCGAGTACGCTCGTAAAAACAGAGCAGAAGCGGTGACTTTTTCGGTAGTGTTGACCGAGGATGCAAGACGGGAATATTTGCTCTCAGACTTATAATTGTCAGAAAGGGTGAGGCGGTACACTTGTTACCCGCCTCGCTGGCTGTGTAGTTAACCCGCTCGGCTGCGGATCCCGAGGACGCGGGTTCCGGCCGCGGAGGCCTCGTTTCGGTGGAGGCGAAACGCAAGGACCGAATATAATGTGCGATGTCAGTGCACGTGAAACTCCAGGTGGCCGAAATAAATCTGGAGCCCTCCATTCCAACGTCCGTCATAATACATGCCACTTTGGGACGTTAACCCCCTTATACCATACTACACCGGAACACTTTACGGGGCTCTGAATGGGCACTGATGGCTTTAAATACTTCAGACGCGGTACTGTATTATACGCAGTCTGGGAGAAGTATTTTCTATCATTTAGTTTTCCTTTTTTAAGGGCCTCTGTCATTGAGGTCGTCCGCCACGGCAAATACGTCACCTAGAAATCGCGACCGATGACAGAAGACCAAAACAAAGAAAAACCTACTGAAATGTTACAAAAAGGTCCTTGCAGTGTACTTAGGTTGCGACTACGTTTTGTTTGAGCAACAAAACGTCTCCGATCGAATCGTTCTCTTCTAGCAACTTTGTGACTTCTGTGCGGGAATATGTGCAATGTGCTGAAAAATATGCGCATTGTTTTAGCAATCATTTCAGCTCCTTTTAAAACCAGACGTGCCATAAGCTTATGATGAGCGTGCATCGGCATTCCTGGCGCCGTAAAAAGCAGGTTTCCAAGGAACCGCCTAATAAAGGGAACTTGAAAAGTTGTATTAGTATATTTGCTTTTTTTAATGCGTGTGTGTGTGTGTGTCCGCAGGTTGTGAACACAGGAACGAGGACTGTGTCGTGGGTTTGCGAGTGAACTTATCTGTCGTAAGGCGGACATTTTCGTAGATTTTTAAGAGAATACACCCCCCCCCCCCTCTCACCCAATTTGGCAGAGCTGGCGAGCACTTGGCCAAAAGTTCATTGCGGCGTGTTCCGCCTGGTGATGCGATAATCCGCAGGGAAGGCACCGAATCCAGTATCGACTGTCAGGCTTGTTCCGATCACGCCGTTGTTGGTGCCTTGACGTAAGTGAGGCACTGTCTGAGCCAATAAAGCATGCAGTGCTATCACCACTGGCATGCCGTGGCCTGTAGGCATTTAATAATGCGTTGGCGCGTTTCACAGGCACATTTGATTGGCTAGGTCAGTAGGGCGTCAACTGGTGAGCCAGTTTTGGAGTTGAAAAATAAAATGTGCTTGCGTCAGTGAGCACGTAGAGCCCGTTCCCTTGAGCCGGCGGTGATTAAAAACCCTGCTGCGCAGGTCTTATTATTTTAGCCCACCACCCTGTTCCAGTCAATTACCTTGACACCTTCTACATGACCGATGGCCGGACGATTTCAGTACGCACTTCTGAAAACTGCCTCGTCACCAGCCCAGTGCACGGAAACTCGCTGTCACGGGGAAGGCAAGAACGGCACTGCGTATTAAAAAAAGGAGTTGGGGGGGAAGGTAGCGGGGGGGGGGGGGGGGGGCGCTCGCGCACAAAGAACGCGGCGCCCGCGAACAGGTGTAGCCGGGCGCAGGCAGCCGTGAAGTGGCTAGCGAGAACGGTCAGGGCCGGAAAGGAACGCGCAGAGCGGGCGGGAGTCGCACGACCGCTGCCAAAGCGGCCGCGCGCCGTCACCGCGACCCGCGGAAAGCTGTCAGAAATCAAAAGAGAAAAAATGACAAAAGAAAAAGGGCACCGAATCGCGGCGCGCGGTGTGAAAACTCTCACACCGGCGCGCTCATGGAATCACACGCGCACGCTGTTCTCATCGAGCAGGCCGGCGGGCTCTCCTCCGCTCGGTGAGCAGCGGAGCCGGTGGGCTATTCCCGCACGTGGGAAAGGGGAAGCGGCTTCCTCCTTCCCCCGCGCACGCCACCACAAAGGGCGTCGCGCGCGGGCCTCCCTCCCTCCGCCGCGGCGATGGACTCCCGGGTGAGAACTGTCCCTGGTGATCTTTCGCAGTGGAAAACGGCGGGGAGCGACGTCGTCGACTCGCGGTGGCCGCCTCCTCCGGGTCCTGCTCGAGAAGCCGGCTGCTCAGTCAGCGCAGAGGTTCTCCTCCTCCGTCGCCGTGCAAATCCGAACCAGGCGGCTGACCGTGGCCACGCCGTAACGGACGCAGCAATCATTCACGCGCAGTGCGTGTCACGGTGGCAGCCACTCCATCCCGATTGCCGCTGCGGTGCGGGGCGTTCGGAAAGAATACACGCGATGCGCTTCTCGCAGGAAGTGCGTCGAGTCATGGCTCTCGTTCACGTACAGTTCAGTGCTACGTGAAAGGGAATGTGAGTTCCCTTTGTTTTTACATCCGTATCTAAACTGAAATGCATTAAGCGAATCGTGCGCCCAGAGTAAAGACTACTAGACAGAAAGTACGCTCCTCACTCATACTTTACCAGTGACCGATGGCTATTTGCTTACGATTTCATCTCTTTCACACTCATTCCACATGTGCGCGCTTAGAGCCTCCATACCGCCGGCTTTTAACGTCAACAGCGGTAGAGCGGACGAATCTGTCCATATTCCTTTCGGCTTCGTCCTATTTTTGGAAATAGCATCCTCAGCAACAGACAGTGGGTTTGTCACTTGGCAGAAGAAGTGCGGTTCGAAATAACAAAAGACTATCTCCGTTGCCCACGGGTGCATGTAATCTACCGACACGCATTGCGCAAAGCAACAATGCTGTAAGGTAAGAAAATAGAATTAAAACAAACATGTCAAGTATTCTCGGCCAAAAATTTGAAAATTCAAAAAATGTGAGGTGCTCTTATGGAAGTTTTGAAGGTAATGGTCCATTCTTCGTATATATGGCAAAATATATTTTTTAAAGCGTTTCCATCGATCGCATGGAACAGTTAATACTGCCTTAGGAAACCAATGGTGAACGCTTTTGACGTTGGCAAAGGCGTTAACGGAAAGAAAAATATAAGACTGCCGTGGAGTGATCTGCGGATATATTGATTGTTACAGTGCAGTCTTACGTTATATAGAAAAAACTGTGTTCATAAACGGTTTGCCGCTTAAAAATGCCTTTGTCCATAATTGTTGGATATGATATTATTTGAACCAATTCAGGCGTTCAAGAAATGTTTCAGAAATCTTTAATGCCGAAAAGGAATCGCGAGTTTTACGAGGCAAAACATGCAAAAACAGGCAAAAAACGCGGAACATTGTGACAGATGGAATAGGGGTTCATTCTAGGCAGCATACATTACCGGACCTAATTGATCAAGAAAGGGCTGATGAGTTCAATGAATACTTCACTAATATTGCACCACAGCTGGCAGCGCAACATATCCAGTCCCTGACTGTATGGAAGCAGTCATGCCGTGGTTCTAAATAGATTTGCAGTGAAGGACATTACTATGGGAGAAATGATAATAAGAGTGAAGGTGTTAAGAACAAACAAGACAAGTGGGCTTGATAAAAATCTTTTTAAGCTAATTAAGGACAACAGTGATATATTAGGACAGCACCTCCTTCATCTCTATATTCGTCCTCTGGAGCGCCCATATATCCTGATGAACTGAAAATAGCCAAAGTAGTTACAATATATAAATAAGGGGACCAGTCAAAACCGATGTATTATAGGCCCACATCAATTAATACTGTTATCAGTACAGTTTTTGAGAAGATTGTCTGCATTCGCATCAATAAATTTGTAACCAAGTACAATATTTTCAGCCCTCATCAACATGGTTTCCGGCCGGATAATGCTACTTCCTCTGCAGTTCTAATCTTAATACAGATGCTTAATACAGCCTTCGACATGAGCAAAATCGCCGTAGTTCTGTACTTAGATGTCAAAAAGGCTTTATACACCGTTAACCATGAGATATTATTGAAAAAACTTAACATGTTTTCAAGGGCACAATATTCAATTAAAAGTTACTTTAATACTCGCAAACCGCAGATAATACTTGATAGCTACATATACACTTCTCAAATCGTGGTAAGCGACGTGCCGCAGGGCTCAGTTTTCGTGACCATACTGTTCTCGCTGTATACAAACGACCTCCCTGCAGTTCTTAAGCATTCTGAACCGTTATTGCATGTCGACGAAACTGCTTTTCTCTTTGTTGGAGAGAATTTACACGAAATAGAAGATAACATAAATAATAAACTAAACAACCTCTTTACGTTGTTCATGGCTAACCAGCTCACTCTGAGCATTAATAAAACCAAGTATAAAGTGTTTCATCCACGAAAAAAAAACAGGTAAACAGTGAAGAATTCTTCATAGCATTGCACGGCATACAGCTAGATTAAATTGTCTCTCACCAATATTTAGACGCCTCCTGTGACTCAGACATGCACTTGAAAACCTATATTAAATAACTATGCTCAGAGCTCACGTACATACGGTTGTTCACCTTACATAAGGCACGTGAAAGCTTTAGCTACGCTATACTACGGATTCTATATTTCCTTCTTTCACAGCCACCTATGTTTTTGTATAGAAACTTTGGTTTCAACGTTTGTCACATACCTAAAACCAGTTATCCGTCTGGAAAAGCGCCCACGGGGAATTATAACATTCTCGCGGTTCACACAGTCTAGCATATAACTTTTCAACACAGTTCGCGTGCTACCAGCGAACGCATTGTATCAATTGAAAACCAATGAAATTATTCACATCACTGTAAAAACCAATCATCCGTTTCTAATCACGTTGTTTAAAATTCCGCCCCGAAATGCGAGAGCCGCAGCCAACCAGAATTTTGATCTGTCTGCATCTCATAATCTGTACGGCAAAAGGCTTGCCGAATTGACTAGGGAACTAGTCTGGAATTCACTGGAAACAGGCCCTTAATTTTAATACGACAGCTAAGAAGCATTTTTTGACAAATAACTGTTATACATAGCTTATAGCTGGGTGTATCTTTCAATATATTGCAACAAACAATAGACTAATGACTTTTTCAAGTGAATATTTAACAAAACATTATTCACGCTTCCGTTTTGAGTAGGCTGACACAGATCCCGGGGCTTAGTATTTTGTAAATTTTGTAATTACCTGGTTGCAAGAAGAGGATGTCCTACAGTGATATTTTTGTTTGTTGCTCATTCTGTTGATGTGCTCGACATGACATGGGTTATTTCTGGTGTATAATTTCGGTTCGCTGTTCTGCTGCAGCTTTAATTTGAAACAGCTTTTCACTTCAACCCGTCACTATGGCTATGGGTCCAAAAACTACTTTGTATTTTGCATGACATGCTATACATAAGTGCAAAATGAGAGTAAATAAGTAAACAAACAAACAAACAAACAAACAAGTGGACAAACAAACAAACAAAGATTGTAAAATCTGGGGAGTTTTTCATTTTCTGTTTTACTCTCAAGAAATCTGGACGAGCCATCGCAGAAATAGACACTCGATCAGTACCGGAAGTCCCCAATGAGACTCACAGACAAGGCTGCAGAGAAGAGAACACAGAAAGTAACAAAAATAGCCGCAAACGACCATATTTCGGTGCCTGCGGGCCATGCATGCTTTCCTCGTTTTCAGCCTTTTGCTCCAATGTGCACTTCAAAGGAGCATGTAGCCGTTGAGGAACGAAAATAAGCTGTGACTTTAAGTGCTTGAGGATCCATGTCTCTTACGGAGTGCACTGATAAAGGAATGATGGGCTCTACGTGGCTGCTCTTTTCCTGCGACAAAGCCCCTGATTTCATGCACAGAAAATTTTATACCGCTTTTGGAATAGGCTGTTCTCACCAAAAATATTTAAGTGCCCAGTGGTTGCGCTCCTCATATGGCGCCACATAAATGTGACATATTGCCCGCTTACTGTTCGCGTTTAGACCTTGGCAGCCGGCGGCAGTTATTTTAGATAATGCACACGACATCAAACATGGGCGAATATATTGTTACCCAGCACCTCCACCAAATGTAGCGGATGAAATGGGTTTTGTACAGGTGAAGGATGGACGGAACACAGATGGCAAACAGCTCGGAGCCCAGATCAGCCTGCGCGCGCCTCCCTCTTCTTCCTCCAAGTCCTCAGTAAGCCGCTACGCGGCGTAACAATACCTTCGAGAGGGTGTTTTGAATGCATTTTCGCATCTACATTTAACAGCAGGATTAAGGTAAATCGGATAAAATAGGCGTGTGGAGTTATAATTCTGGCGGTTGCAGTATGATGTCACAATACGCAAAGCACATATGTCAGAGGCTAACGGCACTTGAGCATAAAAGGCGGCTTAAAGCGACGTTGCGTCAAAACAAGAAAGCTTCGGCGCCGGTGTCTGCGATTCGCTCTTCGCAAACCAACTTTTTAAAAATTAATCTCGTTGCTCCCGACGATGAAGTTCTAGCCAGAGAAGTTACACGTTAGCGAATCGCGCTTGGGTGATTCGAGCTAACCACGAGGACTCGTCCTGCTGGATCTGGCGCGTGCGACGGCGCATCTTTATGGCGGTAGAATGCGAAGCCTGCGAGCGACATGTCGAGTTCGGTGCGGGTTTGTAGTCATGTGACGAAGAAATCGGCGTGGATCGAGCTACTGCAGTCGTGCGTCGGGAACACCAAGCGGTGTGCACTGCCCGTGTTTCTGGGCGGTAGGAAAAAGCCGAGAACAATTTTCAATCAGGGAGGGGGCGCAGCTCGGTGATAGCGTCCTGTTCGCCGGTTCGAACGAATACGATACTGGCGGACCCGTCAACCTGACGAACCCTAATAAGAAGGCATGTCCTCCTGCATGCGCACGGCGGCTTCACTCACGCTGAAATGGGCAGGATGCGATGCAAGCGACGCGTTCCGAAATCTAGATGCTTCGCTTTGGCTATAACTAAAACTGCTTTCATAAAGATACTCACAGCTTGGAATCGGCTTTTGGGCGCTGCAACCGATGCCGAACCGGGTGTAGTCTTCTGCAGTGAAAGTGATTAAAGGCCCGTTTACGAGGGTTGGATGAGAAGTTTCACCTGATTGTGAGAAAGCCATCGTGCATCGGATATGACGTGTGTCAACATGGGTTTCATAAGCCTTTTTCTGGTGATACCCACCTACTCTCCTTCGCTAACAGCGTACATACTTACATGGACTTAGTCATCTGACTACCCTTTTCTGGACTTCGCCGAAGCCTTAGATAAAGTTAAACCCAGCTTATGATCTGAGCTTGCTAAATATTGACCCGAACATACTTAATTGGGGTTTTGCCTTTCTAACTTCCCGTGTCCAGTTAGTAGTTACTGATGGTACTAATTTGCCATCGACGCCAGTGGACTCTTGAGATCCTCAGGGATTAGTTCTTAGCGCATTATTGTTCCTCATCTACATGAATGACTTATTAATTCCCGTTTATTTGCAAATGATTGCGTCTTTTTTCGTAAAATAACCAACAATTCAGACGGTGCAGTTCTTCATGATGACTGAAATCACATATCAGACTGGTGCAATACATGGTCCATTCAGCTAAACAATAATAAATGCAAGGCCACACAAATATCTCAAACGATTCATCGTGTTGTGAACTTGTGATGCACACGTTTATAAAATTTATTGACTGATATGACGAGGAAATATAGAGGATATAGCGATGGTGGCTGTAAATCGCAATAAAAGTGCAAAATCCATGAGGTAGATGGCGCGGCTTGTGTCTTAGAAGGGATGTTTCCGGAAAGGAAACATTCGCGGATGTTTGGATTTGGCCCTATCCACGTTTGCTGAGCATACCGATGCAAACACTTGAAGCTCCTGTAGCTAACGTTCTTAAGTCGAACACAGAGGCAGTGTTAGCGGAGAATGTTTTTTCGACCTAGCATTGCCAGCAGTGTAGCACGCAGAAAACAGCTAAGACGTGCTAGCTAGGAGCCTGGCTAACTAATGCTGAATAGTTAGCTTTTAACTATTACTGTTAGTCTCCTTATTTACTGAGCGGCCTGTAGCCACCGTAAGTAATACGCATATCAGTTAATAGAACTTCATAAACGCAGTTACCCTCGGCGCTGTGGCTCAGCGAATTTTGCCTTCACCGTTCCAAAAATACATTCGCATTACAAAAGCTTGCAGGCAAAACGACCCCTCCAATGCATGAACTCGTCGAAAGAGCGAAAATTTGTTGGGCCACAGCGCCGAGGGTACAGCGCCTTCGGAATTCAAAAACTGATACGCATATTACTTGCGGTAGGCAACACGCCTCTCAATAAATAAAGAGACTAACAATAATAGCAAAACAATTAACTATTCAATATCAGTTACCCCGCCTACTAATTAGCACATATTAGCTGCACTCTGGAGCGCTGCACCGTTGACATTGCTATGCCGAAAAAAGCATTCTTCTAACTCAAAAATCCCTACTTTGAAAATTGGCAGAACATCTTATTTCCAGCACTACACGACTCATGTACGTTCACAGCTGGAACACGCATTATCTGTTGGGGATTCATACCACATGGCACTAATCAATGAGCTTGAAGCCGTGCAAAATTGTTCAGTTTGTTTCATTTTTAACAACTATCACAGGACAGCTAGTGTAACACAAATGAAGACTACTTTAGATTTTTCACAGCTATAAATCCGCAGTATGAGCTCACGTTTACGTTTGCTTCACAAAATATATCATCATAACTCAGCTCTTTCCTACGTCTGGATCCGGCCAGCCGGGTTTATGTATATAAACATCAACACATTTGCACACATTCTTCATTTAGACAACTACCGGAATAACGTACTATCGGGGACGAAAGGGGTATACTCCACGTGGTGGGAGCCGGAGCAATGGAAAACTGCGTTGCAACGCCATCTACAGGCGGCATCTGGGATCGAGACAGCCAATGCTTGACCTTTATTATCAGCAGGCATGTCGCTTGGCTCGTTTTAATGTTTCGTGCTTTAGCTCGCCTAAGTGCTGCAGTTTTCCGTTGCTCCGGCTCCCGCTGCGTGGAGTATACCACTTTCGTCCCCGATAGTACCTCCAGCATACACATTCCTAAAAGACCCAATAGATTTCAAAAACACAATAGCTAATGTAATATTGCTGTGTCTGCCTCCCATTGTTTTGCGTTTACAAGTTATTTGATGTTTTTGTTTGTTTGATTTCTCTCTTTATACGCAGCATTAATCACAGCGCTGACAGCAGCGCGCTGCTGTCAGCGCTGTGATTCGTTACCAGCTTTTGACGGTGTTTGCGGCAAGCGAGATATACGCGGATAAACTACAAAAAAAAAAATGCAAGACTTTGTTGCTAACATATCCTACAGTGAAAGGATGGGTGGCAGCGTTGAAAAGATGACGGCTGTCTCAGTTAAGCAAAGTTCCAGTCCTCAGAAAAGTAGGTCAATTTGGAGAGAATGCGATCCTCATCATGAAAATTCTCTGAGTGACCTCGCTACGGATAGTAAGACAGGTGGGAACGTCACATGAACGCGTACATGCCGCTATCGGTCCAGTCTGGGCTGCACAGGAGCAAGATTTTTGCAGTATCGGCGCCGGTGAAGGTGACCACGGGTCGTAAGCAACCGAGATATCTCATGGCTGTTGGTGCCTTGAAGCAGCTACACAGCAACGTGAGAACTTTCTTGGATGGGTTGGACGCCTAAGGTGAAGCATGAGGGTCCTATTTTGGCTCCGAACCCAAACAACCGTAAATAACTAGAAACGTTTCAAGCTTATAGACTTCCAAAACATTCTGATTGCAGACAACTACGGAGTAAATTATGACCCTCCTGCTGAAACTCGGAACGAATACTGGGGGCCCGTTGCTATACAAAGAGTTCGTAAAGTCAGTGAGTAGGCGGGGACCGTAGGCGTAGGCTTGCTTAGTGTGAAGCCTTCTTGCCGACTTAGCCTTACCTCTTAATCTCGCTGTTCCCACTGTACGAATATTGAAAAAAAAAAAACACTTTTTACCGGTCTTGCTTTATGTAATGCTTGATGGGACATTTGATAACCCAGAGCAAATCCTGAACCGATCATTTGGAAATAATGAATTTATGAGCGGTTATTATGAATGGGATAACATTAAGTTGCCTTAGTGTTTACTGTGTTCCTTCTTTTTACCGTGCGACAGGTCAAATTAATCGCACTAAATTAGATGTACGGGTCCTCGACTTGAAGAAATACGTTTTTTTCTGATCTGCCTCCCTTGCTGCCAATGTCGCCAATATCTTTGTGTCGGACGATTTCGCAGGTAAACGTACCTCGTCACACGGTTCCGCCCGCAGCTTGCTCTGGTTTTGTTGTTGGATTTACTTCTCTCGAAGATCGTTATTCCTCTTCTCAGGTTACTCACCCTGAACCGAAGAGAAAACCGGACGCCTAAGGGCTGCTTTAGTTAATAGGGGATATTCAAAATTCCGCAAGTTCGCTTTCCCGCATAACAAAGTTGTCCCAAACAAGATGGCTGACCATGCATTTCCAGCTGAAACAAAGCAAGAAAGACTGTTTTTTTGTTTGGTTCTTCCAAAATACGTTTCTTACATTCTATCCAAGCCTTTAACGCCTGTCCTGTAGCCCACGTAGTTCCTTTATAGCGAAGTCAGCCATCTTGTTTGGTTCAACATAGTTATGTGGAAAAGCGCACTTGCGGAATTTTGAATATCCCCTATTCCTCTAATTTACTCTAATTTTCTATTACTCTTTCTTGCCTACAGTTTTGCACCCCGAAAAGGACAGAAAAAAGGACGCCTTATGCTGCTTTAGTTAGGTTCACCTAATTTACTTTAGTTTTCTAATATTATTTCCTGCCGAAAGTTCTTATGCGTTAAGGATACAATATTTATCACTGAAACTCTATAAATAAAGCCTTTCATGCGCTCGTCTGTTTGCAAAGCACCCACCCTTTACCGAAGTTTTGCTTTGCCTTACAGCTTAGTTGCTCAGTAAGAAGCCACCTTTACCGCTATGTGGTGAAGCTACTCTCTTTTCCTTGTCGACTATACGCGCATGCGTGTTTAAGTACACTTATGAGGGCGAAATCGATTATAATAGTCATGCGTAAACAACCGTTGAAACTGAAGCTTCCTGTTTGTCCGCGAAGGCTGAAGTGTGGACATACATCTGCTCAAAAGTCTTCAACGCTCACCTATAGGTAAAACTAAAATCCGCCCTGTCTCCGCCAAATGGCCGTCCCGTTGTCGATTTCTTTGACATTCTTTCTTGTTTGCTGCTTAATTTAGTTGTGAAATAATAACCACAGCAACAGTGGTCTACAAAAGTTGTTGCAGATGAGAAAAAAGGTGAGGTACAAAAAAAAAGGGGGGGGGGGGGGGTGAGGAGGGTTTTTTACTTCTGCTCATAGGTGTACACCACTCGAATGTACGATTTGCTTAAATAGACTTTAGCGACGTCCATTGCAGACACAACGCTAAAACCAGGGCGAGTGAAAAGCAAAACGTCTTTTAGAACGGCGCATGACCCACTTCTTCGAAATTTACTGATGACTTGAGCATGTGCCTCCTGTGAAATATAAGATGCGCGGCTCATCATGTGGGAGGGAAGGGCATGCAAATTACTTCTTTTACTACTTTCTTGAACCAAATATAAATTTAACGACAGAAAAGAAAAGGACAACGCACCACCTCTTTTCCTTTCTATTGTGTTCACTTCTGTCCTCTCACACGTACTTGCTTCGGTTCAGTAAATAATTGAAAATAGCATGAATACAGTTGCCCATGCAATCGAACGATCAAACAACCGTGTACTTTCCGTGGTTTCAAAGGCCGCCGTAATCACTGCCATTCTCTGCGGCTTAAACGCGTTTCGCTAACCGCGTCAAATTACAAGTTTTGTGAATATTGACACTGCCTGTGATAAGGATAATAACTTCGTATAATATTTGCGAAGAAAGACCACTTATCAAATCACCTCAGTAGTTATTTAGTTTGGCTGCCGCACGCAGAGCTGCAGATGCAATTCCTAAGCACTCAGGAGGCATCATTTCGGTGAAAGTGAACGCAATTAAGCCTGTACTGATTCTTTGGAGCGCGTTGCAACGAACAAAAAAGTAGAAACGGGATTCTGAAGGTCGAAGAACTGAGAGAACAACTGGTGTCCTAGAGGACAACATAGAGTCTCTTTCTATGGTGTTCGTCTGCGGTTTTTCCTACTGGGCGCAACGCGTCAGCAAGTAGTGTTACCGAAATTTAATAGGCTGCTTTACAGCATATGGTGCTCCACAACAGTAAAAAAGTGCATACAGAAACTTTTATCACGGAAAGCTACTGCTGTGACGCGAACATCGTCATTGCAGCTGCACTATTTGGACAGGCGGACATCCTCTGTAGGAAGAGCTGACTGACACTTAGGGTGCTAACAACCAAGAGCACTTAATGATGCTCTGTATTACTTCTCTAAGTACTAAATTTAAAATCGAAAAAGGGCTCTCCTGTAAAACTGTTATCCAAGCCTGAGTGTTCTTGGTAAGATATTGATGACGACCTCAAAGATCAAAATATCTCTATGCCTAAAGGTGTCACGATTGCACCTCATTACAAAGTAAGAAATGCATAGCTCTACGCGACTTTAAAGAGCTACCGGGCCACAACGCTTGCTTGCTGGTTTCCTGATAGCTGGTCTCTCGACCCACTGATGCCATCACATGGGATGTGATGTGATGTGATGGGGGAAATAGGACTGAGGGCGAAATTTATCTGCACTCTGGGGCAAAAGCTTGAGAGATGCGGTAAGGCGGGAAAATAATTATTGCTGCGTTGCCTCGCTGCCCATTTAGCTGGCGTTCGTTCCAGCAAATAGAACATGCTTGTCCTCTCATACTTGCAGGCTTTTCAGTGAACTCGGTCGTCTGACCACGGAGAAATAGTTTTTTTCGTGAACCCGCATCCCTAAAAACTTTTGTCCATGAGTCGACCTAAATGCTCGCAGTGAGAAATTCATAAAGTCTATTTGTCTGTAGATAAGTACTGCTGACATATTATTAAAATAAGCATGTTTTTTTAGCACCAGTAAATATAACAGACTAATTCAGGTCGCCTGCGTAACGATATCGTGACAATGCTTGATGCCTGCGAAGTGCTACGGCTGAAAAATGGTAACCACATGTTAGCCGCAGTTATTCGCAATGAATTTTATTCGGCTAGATAATTTAAGTAAAAAGTTTTCCAGAATTATTTTAATATTGTAAAGAAGAAGAAGATGTCAAACGCAGGTTAGTTACACAAAATATGCGCTTGCTCATAAATGGTGGCAAGCGTGCTATAGTGTGCAATTATTTCCTATTCGCTTTTGTGTTTTCACATATTTATTGATTTCCGCTCTCTTCGTGTCTAACAATTTCTGTAACAGCTGCAGTAGCTTACGATTCAAAATTTCTCAAGAACATGCCTCTCAACTTATGTTCGCGATCATGCGTGCACTTCAGTTTGGATGAACTTGAACAAACTTTTCCTCGAGGCGTTCATCCACACTCAGTTTCGCTAGAGCAGAACGACACAGCTTAACGGCCCTGCCGGATAGGCATACTTTCCGCCTTAAAACCCTACAGTGCATAGAAGAAGCAGCGGTAACGTTTCGACCTCAGCCATATGGTAACAAAGTTGAAGGCATGTCGAGCGCTCGCCAATGAGCCCCGCAATCAGAGCGCCACATTCCGGCCAACGGGTGAGAGCGCCGGCAGAAACACCCGTCCACTATGTCCGCCTCTTGGCGTGCTGTCACGCCAACGGTGCTGTCACTATGTGTTAAGTGTGCGCTTCTTGGAACACAGGCTCAAGAAGCGCAATGACCTGCCGGCGTGAGTTAGGTTCATCAAGATGAACTGTAGGGAACTGCACACGTCAGCGACGCACAGCATGTTGGCATCACTATAGTGCATTATCTTACACTGCGATGCCAATGGCCCTGCATTAATCGTCTTGCTCACGCTAGCCGGTACCAATGCCCAACGCGAACGCTGATATAGTGTTTGCCATGAAGGAAAATGATCTTCAAGACACCTGGAAGCGAGTAGAGTTGGTATGTTTCATTCGCCATGAGGCACACAGTGCGAGGAATGGAGTACGGGCAACAAGAATACACTGACATAGGCTTGCCCTCGTCTTCGTCGTTTCGAGTGATAGTTCCATAGAATTGATTTTTTTTTTCAGAAACAGAGTAACTATGTCATGTGTTTACTGGTCACGCAGCGAAGACGTCAGTACGTGACCAGATAACTTATATCACCTACGATTTCGCATGTTGGTTGCACTCTGCGAGTAAGGTTTGAGGCAATGTGCGGGGCAGCGCGCAGTCAGAAAACGTTTCGACTTCAGCGACCGCATGAACAAGTATCACCACCGCAGTATTGTGGCGATAGATGTTTGCATATAGACACTCACCGAAAAATAATCAACCCAGACACCTGCGCCAAGAGCCGTCGTCTGCGGTGCTTCTTAAAAGTTGTTTGCGACCTGCTGCGTCTGCTTACCCTGAATGAGGCTCCAGAAGCTGACGCATGTTACAAATGGGAGCCGAACAAGCATCCTCGAGACTCGTATGAAAGAAGGAAATAAAACGTTCTTCATCATGTTTTTTTCGTTTCATTTATTTTCCCCAGCATTCACTCCTTCGTCCAAGGCGCGCCTTTTCGGAATCGACAGCGATTTAGCTCGATTCAAGCCCCCGCTGCGACACGCTGTTGTTGCGCAGCTCAGAAGAAAAGGTAGCAAAGAGTGGTATCGGGTGCGTGGTCACGAACCGTGCACGCCTTCATCAACAGCGCGGACAGTGCGCATCAGTCACGGCGCCGAATTTGCCCTATCTGGGACCGACCGAGCTGCGCCGGATCTTACGGTGGCCGCCGAGCCGAGAACATCGGCCGGAGAGTGGACGCCAAGTCGCAATGGCTTCATGGAAGAGCGAATCGACAGCGGTGCCGTGACCACCGCGAGCATCATTAGGCCAGGGCGCGTATATCCCGTTGTCCTATCTGTGGTCGCGCCGCGAATCTCGCCCATCTCCCGGGGAGGCTGCGCGGACGCGGCGTGCGGAACAGGCCCCTTCTGCAGCGGCAGCAATCACCGCGGCGGGAAACGAAGCGCCGAGCGCGTCTTCGCAGGGAGGAGGTTCGCAGGCCGTGAGAGAGAGGGCGCGCGCGCGGCAGGGAGGAGGTTCGCAGGCCGTGAGAGAGAGGGCGCGCGCGCGCGCGGCTTCGTCTATTGCTCGGAAGCCACGGTTCCGAGGGAACCGCGGCGGCGATCATCCGTCGCAGCGACGCAAAACGCGCTGTCAACGGCCACCAGCCGGAACACACCGCGATGTCGTCGCCACCGTGCGACAAAGTGTGCGGGCACGCACACGCGCTACGCACGCGAGGCCGACTGGGATCGGCGGGGCTGGGGGATGCTCGCCGCGTTCGTTTGGTATGCAGCCATGCGAGCTGCCCTCGACAGCTGAGCGGGGAGCGGCGACAAAATCCCAGTTCCATTCCCGGCGCTAAGCGCCACATCCCCCCGTGTACACGCTGCCATTCCGCGTGGCTCGCGGTGCGTGAAAATCATTAATACTTCCCACGGACGGCAAACGTTAATGTTGATGGCGATTCGAGGTTTAACGCCCTCGGGCTATATCTCGGCTATTGCTTGTTTCTGCGAAACATATGGTACAAAGGCGGGGAATATATTTGCATTGTTATGTTTGTTTATATAATTAATGCGTACTACGAGTGCTTATATGTTGCTCACTTACTAATTTTGCTCAACAAATGTTATGCCACAGGTTGCCAAAGTTGCTCAATTATCTCAGCCAATGTAATATAGATGTGCTCACTTGTCGCGCTAGAAATTTGTATATGTTTTTGCGCTCGTGAATGTGTACTGTCATGCATTCTGCATCAATTTTTTTATAAATTTTGCATAAGTTTTCCTTTCTATTTTTTTCTTTGTTCTTGTCCGTAATGTATTTCTCCGCCCTGCTGCAGCCATTGTAATATAACTTGGGGCCAGTCAAGCTGCCTCTGAGCAGCTTTTTCCCCTTGTTTTCCTCACAATCTTAGTACCTCCTTGTTCGTGGAAATAAATCAAACCAAATCAATTCAAATGAATTCTTTCCGGGACTAAAGGAGGAGCAGAAGCAATCTACACAGTGTGAGAAGAAAAAAGAAAGCGCAAGGCGAAGCGAGCAAGTTGCAGAAGAAAAATTGTTCTAGACGCCACACAATTAAGTGATCACACCGTGGAGAGGGATAGCCAACTTGAGACCGCTGGTAACCGATCCCATTCATGCGCGGTCAACTGGAAAACGATCACACATACTCGTAGTAACCGTTCATTGCCGACGTTTAATTGTCTAACATGTCGAGCATGCTTATTTTGTGTGTGTGTGCTCTTTGTCAGTAAGAACAACGTTACTTATAATGCCATACAAATTCTGAATGCTTCCGCCATATATGCCCCCACGGAACACAGAAAAGCGGTTGGTTCGTTCTATCATACAATACAGAAATTAAATCTTACCTTCTGAAGCAGGAAAATATGAAATGTGGCACGCGTTGCTGTACTTGCTCGAAGCCATGCACTAACATTTTACTCTCTTAATCTCGTACCTCGCATGCACACCAGCATTACTGTGACATAAATGCGCCGAGTGATTAACGCATTTTGGTACTTTTGTTGAAATGACCTGAAACGTTCGCAGAGTGCCCAAGAAGCCCCGGCTTATCCCGAAAGCCTAAGCGCTAGATCATGTCTCCCTTGCCAGCCAGCCAGCCTTTACTACGACGTCCCTCAAGCCCTCTGGAAGCTGCTGTATACGCAAAAACCGCAACCAGTGGGATGAATTATAAACCGCGTATTGAATTGAGGATATGCAGTCGCGAAGGCTCTTGACAGAGAATGCAGTGCTTTGAGATTATGCGAAGTCCGACGTAAAAGGCGAGGGTGAACTTTATGTTTTTGTTCTAACTACTTTCATTAATCGAGAAGAATTAGGTATACCAGGGTTTACAGGCCTTAAAAAGCAGCTTTGCTTACAAAAGCACAGTACCTCTTCGTGCAACTCATATGCAGAGAGCACGATATGTACTCTCAGGAAAAGCGAGCTCGAAAGATCTCATAGCCAAATTTTTAGAGACCTCGGCGAATGTGCACACACAAAAAAAAATGCGCAGAAAGTGAGAAGCTAGCGCATGCTTGGCACTTAGTTCGCCATGTACAAACGCGCCGCACTCTCGTGCTACTGCATGCATGGTTGCGGGCGGGTCTACAAACAAGCGAGAAGCTTACACATCTGCTGTAAATTTCACATTTTTGTCTCTTTTTACCCTACCAGCCCTGTGCTGTCAACCAGCTCCCAGCTTCCAATCTTTTGCGTTCACATAAGATATGAAGGATCACTGCACTCACCGCACACAAATGAGCAGAGTGGTGTAGCACAGTTTGCGCCGCACCTTGCGTGTAGCCACCGCCGTGTGCAATGACCTCCGTGAACTTTTTGGCAACGCCAGCTGCGGCTAAAATGAATCCGGAAGCCCTCTCTGCTCGCATTCGACCTCTCGCAGTGCATGGCAGATGCTCTTGTTATGTCGTCTCACTGCATAATCCGCGGATCTGTTCACTGGAAGCTACAGATATCGAATACTTTACGAGTAGATAGATTAATGAATGCGACAGTTTCTGAACCCTTCCGGCACTTGTATGCTCATGAGGGAAGAAACAAACATTTGTTTGTTCAAGCCCTATCTTCGTGAAAGTGACTGAGAGGAAAATTAAAGTTGCTAAAAAAAGGCTCCCTTATTCATACAGGCCACTCTTTTTACAATTTTTTTTAATCTGTTTCCTGTGGCTGAAAACGACGAGAAGTACTGCGCACAAGAAACCCAAGGATGCAGTGTTGTAAATGTAGTAGGTACTACGTACATGTTCTGACTGTTTATGCTCTAACCACTAGCTTGAGCATGCTGATGATTTGGACCTTATTTTTTCAACCTGACTAACTGAACTAACCGAATAACCAAACCGATTAAATCTGTGTATTCGCGCTGAGAACAAAAAATTAATATAATTAATTAACATTCCCCCAAGAGAAGGAACCAGTTCCTGGTAGCTAACGTGTCGCGCACGTGAAGCTCTCTTATTGACCGTGGTTTTGCGACTTTTTAAAGCTGTGAAGTGCACTTTCTCTCTATGCGAAGCGGTCCTGGGGCGGGCCGAATTCCGAAACATTCTGAACGGGAAGACAGTTTCAAAGTCCCGTTCCCATTGGTCCGCCCTGACCCGTAATTCGGCCGCTTGTGTAGATTTGTGGTAGCGGAAGTTGTAGATGATGTACAATCAGTAGATGTAGAAGCAGAAAACATGGAAGCAGGAGTTAAATAAGGCGATTCAGAGGTATAAGTAGTAGAAGTAGGAAAAGTCAGAAACCGAGCTGGCTCAATTGAATTAGGAGGTCAGGAGACGCATTGGCAACACTTGGCCCCCTCTGCCAACACAGTAAGTTCAAACGGCCATCATGCTCCTGTTCTGTATCCGCGGGAAAGGAAAGCTCGTTTGAACGGTGACCTCATGAGGATTGGTTTGGTTTGGTTTATGGGGTTTAACGTCCCAAAGCGACTAAGGCTATGAGAGACGCCGTAGTGGAGGGCTCCGGAAATTTCGACCACCTGGGGTTCTTTAACGTGCACTGACATCGCACAGTACACGGGCCTCTAGAATTTCTCCTCCAAAGAAATTCTAGCCGCCGCGGCCGGGATCGAACCCGCGTCTTTTGGGTCAGCAGCCGAGCACCATAACCGCTGAGCCACCGCGGCGGCTCATGAGGATGTTTCCTACTACCGAAACGGCCCCATTAGCCACTTGCGGCAAAACAAAAACAATCGTTAAAGCTTGACGTTTAAACCGCGAAGCCCGAGAACCAAGTACAGATACCAGCTTATGAAATAAAAAACTGTTTCTGAGCATTTCAAGTGCGCTAACCGCGGCATGCGGTCTCACCTGTGCTCAGGTAAGCAAGACGTCACTTTTCTTGCATAAATATATTTGTGCATCGCGGGATAAGGGTAAAAGATCATATCCCGAGTTCATGACTATTGCAACCACGAGGCTCTGACATCCTCATGTAATAACATGGTCCCATTATTGAGCACCTGCGCATGCGCCCCATATAATTACATTTTTTTTTTGGTTTCCTGACTGGTAACATGTTCAGCATTCTCGGGCAAAAATTTGAAAATTTTAAAATTGTAGGATACTGTTATCGCAATATTGAAGGTAATGGGCCGTTCTCATATGTAGCAAAATCTTTCTTTTTAAAGTGTTTCCATCGATCGCATCGAACAGTTAAGACTGCCATGCAAAAACGTTAATAGAAAAAAAAATTAAAGACTGCCGTCGGGTGTTATGCGGATATATTGATTGTTATAGTGAAATCTTCCATTATATGAAAAAAATTGAGTTCATAAGCTGTTTCCCGCTCAAAAATGTTTTCGCTCCGAATTTTTGGGTATCAGTGCTAAACATTCAGGTCTGAACGAGTTTTAAAGCACGTCGAATTCAGCGCGGGCAAGGGAAAGGAAATATGTAGCAAAAGGCGGCAGCGAGGTAAATTCAGGCAATCTCTAAAGGAGGTTGACTTTCTTGGAGAGACTTACTCATCTCTGAGAAAAATGTTCGTATACTTGTGAATAGTGTCTGTACTTCGTGAATGGAGCTATGTGAAGCGTTTTCAAACTCGAAAAAAGGAAAGGGGCTTTCAGTTGCGTCGAGCCACTTTTAATGGATAGTATGGAATGTCGTCCGTTTTAGGCCGAAAGTGTTTAGTCGCGCTATTTTGAACTATACGGAATATTGAAGCGCCTCGGGGCATTAGACGACATAAACGAAGATCGAAAAAGAAGGCAAGTCTGGGCAAATGGGTGAGCTAAGAGAACCTCAGCGCTTTGGTGCAGGTGGATAATTTCAAAACAGCAGCTCACTGAAAAGGTATGTACAGTCTTTGCCAAAAGTAACCGAGCAACGGGTTCTTGCTTCTCAAACGTATAACGGAGCATTTACAGCAGCCCTAAAGACCGAACGGTGCCATTATGTAAGGACAAGGTCTCACCTTTCTCTACACAGAATCAGAGGTTAAGGGCTGCCATGAGTGCTGCGCTACGCGGCAAAGAAACTAACCACCTGTGCCGGGTTACTTTTGGCAAAAACTACGTTTTTTCAATACGGCACATATCTTTAAGTGACCCGTTTAGAAGCTTTGAATGAACTCGAGCATGACGCCCCTATTTTTTGCTTCTTATATCGTACACACCTCCTACCGCGCCACAAATACCTCAGAGATAATTCCTCGGCCTATGTGCACGTTATTGGAACGATGGCGTTCAAACGACCCTGAAACAATTTTGGCGACATTTTTACACTGGATCAAATTCCTAGAGCAAGCAGTTGGGAGCATTCGATTGAAGTTTCGGAACACTGCGCGAGCCCTATAATTTCCAAATGTCTCCCTAAAAATATCGGCTGTCATCCGATTATTGGGACGCGACGCCGCCTATCTTTCCGCCCCCCTGCCTGTGGGATGTCAAGTGGGTGGATCACTGATGTTTCCTACTAGGCGAGCCCCGTCGTTGGGCTTGCGCAACGGCATCGCCAAATATTCATTTACCTTTTAAAATGCACGCGGAACACTAAATTTATTTCCAATATTCATTCTGTTACTTCACATCCACTTGAATTAAAAAGCGTACGTGAAGGTAACAAATACGGCGTACTCAAGTTAGTGGCACTCTTTTAACACTCAGAGAGATCCGCCTACTCGAAAAACTGCGTTTAGTGCGCTTCCGCCCGCACTGTCGATCAGCGTCATCGCGAGTTTTCACAACAGCAATTAACCACCCTTCATTTTGTTAAATGAAATCCGCTAAATGAAATCTTCCCGCTGCGGTGGCTCAGTGGCTTTGGCGTTCGGCGCAGATATTAAGGTCGCGGGATAGAGTGGCCGCATTTCGATGGAGGCCAAATCCAAAAGCGCCCGTGCGCTGTACAATGCCAGCGCAAGCCCAAGAGCCCCGGGTGGTCTAAATTGAGCCCTTCACTGTGGCGTAAAACCCCGCATCCCTTAAGTGAAATATATTATAATTGACATATTCTCCTTCAATCGCCTGCTTAAATCCGACAGTCCAATCGACCAGACACTGCTTGAGGGCCTGTTTAATGCACCAGATTGTGCAGTGGCGTATGCTTTAAGTAACCACCAAGAACTTGCCCCTCCCCCACTGATAAACACTAGTTCGGGACTAACAGGAGGCAGAAGAGGTGTACACAGACATAGAAGCATGTACAGTCCTGTTCAAAAGTGCCTAGGCCACAAGTTTTTTTCGGCTCAAAGGATGGAGAAGTGGGAGCACTGGTGGTGGTAGTGGTTTATTTAAAAAATAAAAAGTGAAGCAAAAGAGTGTTGCCGGCCGCGGCAATTGCTATCTAATATCTTAAGCACCCGAGCTGCAGCCGGCAGGGAGCACTCTTGCCCTCCATGAGTTCCGAAACTGCCGCAAACGTATGGAAAGGGAGATTTATTGGGAGTTTCTAGCATATATTGAGAATACTGGCGGTACCGACGCAGTGCCATCGATCGGAATGGCACAGATCTCACCGTCGGAGACGCAAAGCAACCTACATGCACCTGCCAATATCGGCTGTGCAAAGACGACCCATCTCGATGCCGAGAATTCTCAGCGACGGAATTCGGCCGGAACACCACAAGGTCCCAGTGCACAGTGACCCCGATTCATCGTGCCTGCGGATGATACACACCCTCCCACGCAGCCGACTTCCTCGCGTAGCCCGTTCCGACGACACGCTGAACTTGGCACATCATTATTTACCCAACGGGCCGAGGGTGAGTGTGCAGCCGACGGCGAGCACTGCATTGGCGCACGGTGGCGGGGCGTCCGCAACTGAGGAGGCCTCGCGCGCCGGTTGTTCCCACAGTGCGGGCCGGAGCATCAACCCGGTGGCGGCGTGGACACGCTAGGGCGCGCTCGGGGCTGGGAGCGGCGTCAACGCGGATCTACGCCCCGCGCGGCCGCCGTCGCGCGGTGGGAACAAGTGCCTCGCCCCCTCCTCCCCGTCTCCGCGGCTGCTTTCGCTCCGCGATACGCTGCTCTTAATCCCCGCTGTCCGGTTCGCAGCGCTTCGGCGCTGTCCATCTCCTGTTTCGGCGACGGTCGGTCGTGCACGCCTTCCTTTTTTTTTCTTTTCACTTTCACTGCGATCCTTGAGCATGGGACCGAACTGAGAAATGACCCTGTGCTGCGAGTATCTCATGCAGATCTTAAGCGGTTTATTGTTGGTTCCGAGAGAGCGCACGGGGTTACAGGGCCTAATTTTGTAACCAATGTCATATCGATTCGTGCTTTTTCTTATACGCCGTAGGTCAAGCGCTGGCTTTGATACGGAGGCGGCGAATGACATCACTTGCGACCGACCTTTCCTGACATCACCAGCAGAGGCCAACTGCTGTAGCTACCAACAGGAACCTTACGTACAGGGCAAAATAATTAATCGGGAGAAGAATCAGTGCGCCACTAGCCTGGTGTTCGATCGGACTGCGGAGCGCTTCTTAGAAGGGCGTGATGAAGACACCGGCGCTTTCTTTTGGTCACGGTGTCCTGCTGGCATTCGCACCCTGCCGCAGCCACAACTATGTGTGCAGTTAAAGGAGAATACGTACAAATAGATATCAAAAGCAGCCGCAATGATGAAAAGGTGAGTGGAATTGTGTGCCAGTAGCAAGTGTCATCGACCACCCCAAGCGGCAAAACTGCGGTTGGCCGAAGGTTGGCGCGAGAAATCTGACCGACTAAAACTCCTCCATTCGAGCTCGGCCGCCTAGCATGGGAATTGACATTGGCCTTAGACCGGTCACTCATCGACAAACTACCTCGGGACAACGTTTGCAGCCAATGCATTGCCAACTTTGCCAACCGTCGATCGTTGTTCGCTTATGCATGACATGGGAAAATCCCAGCAGTATCCAGTACCGAAAACCGTTTAAGTGGAATGGCCTTTGTTTGAAATGGGTGCTCCATAAGAATTTGTTTGTGCAGTTAGAAATGTACAGATGGTAAATTGATGCAGAACTTAGGTTTTCATTTTCTTGTGTTTCATCGGCACTAAAATGAGCATGCTGCAGCAAGAAAGGCAGAAAAACAAAAGACTGCGAGGCGACGGCTGCCTTAGCAACAAATAACAGCAACCATTTGCACCTTCTGCCGCAAGCTTTCCTATTCAGCGCACAAACGTCTGACAGATCAGCTGGAATATTAGATCAAAGTATTCACAAAATTCGGGAAAAACGTTTCTGCGGAGCTATCTGTGAAAATTCCATGAAGCGAACAAGAATTCTTTATGAAAACAAGCAGTATATAGTACAGGCATAGTGAAAGCAATAACAGTTACTGAATTTGCGCATAGCTTTTAGTTGACCTGATTGGCCTCAGAGGAAGGCCCACGTCGAACTTACCCTCCGACGCCGCCGTAGTCGGCATTCAGTCCAGAACCCCTGCTTGGACCAGGCGCGCTGGCAGGCTTATTCTGCTATTATGAAGGGTCACAGAGCAAAAAAAAAAAAAAAACAGAAGAGAACAGACACACACGAGCACATACTATAGCAACGGATGCATTTATTGTGCGAGCGCATAAATACTTTTGAAGAGGCTTGGCAGAGGCAGCAAAAAAGAAGCAGAAAACACCACTAAAAAACCAGTGCTCATGGCAGGATAGCGGGACTGAAGGTTTGCTGACACATGATGAGCCCCTACGCCGACAGCGCAGGCTTCAAAGATTTTCCTTGTTCGTGCCTCAGAGTAATGCCTGAGGGTGACGCACCGATCAAAAAATGTTAAAGGCCCTTCACAGCTTTCGTAGTGGATCGCCAGTTTGCTGTTGGGGGAGGCGCCATCTAGGGAGGAAGCACGCTCTCTGAGGCGATCATTTCTGCATCGACCCGTTTGCCCAACATATGAGGGGCCGCAAGGAAACGGAACTTCATAAACAACATGCCTGCAGAAGGCTACAAAACGCGTTTCATGCCGCTTGCGGCACACAAAAGGGCGAGGCCCTGTGAAGTTCACTCTCCTGCAAAACCGCTCTAGCTTGTATGGAGCTGAAAACATAACATGAACTCCCACCTTGCGCGCGACGCGCTTCAGCTTGTGAGACCCCTGGTGAACATACGGGACAGCGGCGATGCTTCGCTTGCGCCTAGGTTCTACTTCCTTGTGGCCAACAGTGTTTCGGCACCATCGTAGCGACCCTCCCACAACACTCAGGAAAACTGACTCTGGAAAGCGAGCCGACTTCAAACGTTCCATGTGTGCGAGGAAACTTGTCTGAACCAGATACTGGCACGACCTGGCAATGGCGTTCTTGAGGGCTCGAAGCACTATGGCGTCTGACGAGCTTGCAGTGTGCAGATGTGAAGGGAAGAAAGCCTGTACGAGCTCGGGGCTCTTAGCGCCTGCACAGATGATCGCTGCGAATGGTCAAAAGATCGCTGGTTTGGTTTAAAAAAAGGTACTTTAATATCTCGCACTTACGCGAAAACATGGCATGGACCTACCCCACGTACCAACTATGGCCTTAGATCGCTCAAGTACGCATTACCATCGATACTAAACAAATTAGAGCAGAAAGGCCTGATGTGCGAAGCGATATCATTTGATGCTGCATTCAACACACTATCCGTTTTATGAATATTCTCTGTGCGTGTTTTCTCTGAAACCCCCGTTTTACTGTTTGTTTATCATAGTTTACTGATTTGTTCCTCTTGTGTATGCGTTGTCCAATGTTAAGTTCGAACCAATATTAGAAACGCATGTGGTTTACATTTTTTTGTATGTAACGGCATTCTGTTGCGTGACGTGTATTTGCGACATTTCTAATTTTGGCAATGTTTGATGCAGGAGCTTTTATCATTTGTTTTTTAAATTTTTTGTTGTATATAACACATTCTAGTGTAACTGATGCCCACATATGACTGCCAACTTTTGAATCTAGGGCCCCGTCAAGCTACCACTCGCGCAGTTTCTTGCCCTAGCCGCTTTCTTCCTTGTAAAGAAAGTAAATAAACTTCAAACTTCAAACCATCATTACATACCCCTTTTGTGCTCTGAGGCAATAAACGTCGCTTTAAAAAACAAATGCCACTCTGCTCAGGACAAAAACTTCATCGCTCACATTTTTCTGAATCTTTTTTTTTCTTCAGTTTATGATAGGCTGTTACTAATATATGGTTGTTGCTTTTTAATAGCCAGGTTTATGCTTACAGTTTCAATATAAACCCCTAAAAGTGTGCACAGCAGCCTTAGCACTTAGAACAAAAAGCAAGAAAATAGAAGTATATCAGGAAGAACAGGGGAGAAAAATCAGATGACAAGGTATGGCCTTCCGTCGTATGATGCGGCATTTTTGCATCGAAAGACCGGTTCGGCTTGGAATGAGTCATTGCAAACGCCATGCCACGCGGAGACACCAGCGTCGGACCAGGCACGGATTTATGGCGTACGACCAGAGGCGCCTTCCCCCTCCCCTGAAATGAAAAAATTTACCTGGGGAAACTGTGATTAACCATAATTTTTGTACGAAAGATGTCCAAGAAATAATACATGGTTCAAATCAGACAACCTCCCTCAAACGCCCCCTGCATTAGTAACCCGCCGTCCATCTTTTTTTTGATGAAAATAAAATTGATTGATTGATTGATAAATCCACTCTGCGTCAGATATCATGAATACTTGTTAAGCCTGTCTAGAACCGCTCGCACTGTGCATGCTCACGTTCGATTTGGTGCGCTATTTTTTTTCGTACACTTGCCATAAAAACATAATTTGGGTTCGCTGTATACTAACGAAAACCATGTAAGGTGTTTTGCATGATTTGGTGCGATTGTCAGCCTGCTCTTTTAATACGCACAACTAAGTTGCACGTGGTATGGCGTTTTTTAGTCTCAAAGGTCATGCAGTCAGATACAATGGTCAAGGGCTGTGCTCTGACCTCTTGTTCTTTGGTAGAACGCCATCTGTTATACATTTGCTCATAATTTCCTCTTCCCTTTGGTTGGTCAGGAACACATGCATGCGAGACATCTGACTAGTGGTACTATCGCGCGCAGTATGACTTGCAGCGCACCATCACCACCGCAGCGCCCTGGCGGCCGAGCTCACAGCGAGGCAGCGAGGCTGAAGGCGCGCGTCGTCCGCGCGTCGCCCCTGAGCCCTCCCCTATCCTCTTCCTCTCTCGCGAAATAGATCATTCATTGAAGCGATAACCAGGCGCGCCGATGAGCGCTCTGGCAACGTCCTAACTCAGGGGCGACGCAAATCTCTGGAATGGCCAAACCCTCCTTTTTTTTGTTTTTGCGCGCGCACGTCACGTGCTTCGCTGTGAGCTCGCCCCGAGCGCTCTGCGGCACGCTCCGCAGCGTTGCAAGTCATACTGCGTGGGATAGTACGTGCATCCTCGCGCCCTCGCGCACGGCTGTATGCCCGTTCTTTCTTACATAAGTATCGCATATACCCTCCAAAATTTACCACGAAAGGAGGTGCGCCTGCACGCGCAGGTAGAGCACTATAACGCGGGTATGCGAGTCATGGGGGCTTTGAATTGGTCCCCGTGCGCAGTTCGAGTAGCTGCCACTAGGTACCGCCTCGGCCCCATACGTGACTTTCCCCTTCCGCGCATCGTATACATATAGGGTATAGACCTGTGTGGTGCACCAGCGGTTGAGCCTTACCTACCTCAGCCGAAATGGAACAATGGCGGCCGGGAAAGAAGCAAAGGAGAAAAGATGAAAAAAGGCGGTATGTCTCCCTTCCAACAGCTCCGCTCGATTTGTTTATTCTGATCTTTCATTTCCGTAAAAAAAAAGCACGCTGCGCCTTGCCGCTCGGAGGACTAGTTCGCTGGGGCAGGTACAGCCTTTGTCAAAAGTAACCAGGCTGCATGTTTTGCTTCTAGCTTGTATAGAACCTTCCCTTGTATAGAACCTTGTATAGAACCCTTGTGACTTTCCTAAAGACCAAAAGTTGTTGCAAAGTAAGAAGACCCCCAGTCCCTACCTTTAACGACCATTTCAGCTTCAGGGAAGCTGTAAGGGCTCTATTGTACGAGCTAGAAGCAAACCATGCAGCCTGGTTACTTTTGACAAAGACTGTACAACAGTTTTGTTATAGAGTAACGTCACTCAGCGAGCGAGCGCCGTAGATGTAATTTCGCCGCGTAGAAAGAATTCCTGCTCAGGAGTGGGGCAGCCCTAATTTAGAGCGCAGACTCGGTGCAACGGGATCTCTGTGATGCCCGTTTTGTTTTTCTTCATTTTACAGAGAGTTATAGCCCAGGGCAGAAAATACGATCCTGTCATGCAATTAAACGTTTTCAGTAAACTTTTCCTGCATATTTTTTTCTAGAGTTAAAAGCAAACTATGGCTCATTGTCGGGAATAATTAAAAAAAAAACTGGCTTCCTGTGCGGCTTCAGAAAAAATAAACATGTTCCTGCACCAATTCTATGTATTTAACACAAACTGAAGTTACTGTCATTGAACATTTTAAGGGTATTTGTATGAAAATAAAAAATATCTATCATGGAATTTCTCTTTGATTAAGCATTCAACGCAATAACTGCACACGAGCAGACCTGCAACTAATAAAAGCTCACAATTTCAAAAGGAAGATGCAGTGCTCCTGAGATCTTATATTTCTTTTTCCAAGAAACCAAATACACACACACTTGTGCACGCGCAAGCACGCACATTAGAATTAAGAAAGAGGAAAAAAATCTGCACGGGACACTTAAGCTCCGCTTTAAGCATAGAGTTTCTTACTGTTACCTAGAGGGAAAGCTGCCGCCCTGTCTATGGGAGTTTGCATGGAGGCCCCTCGAGACCGCTTCAGCCACCATGGGCGCTCAAAGCATCATGGGGCGGTGAGCTACCGACTACAGAACTACAACTTTTGGGCAAAAAATAATGCAAAAATAAAGCTGTTCGATAATTGCGAATGTCCTAACATTCAATATCCTTTCTGTAAATTGGAAGAAACGAGCAGAAAAGCATTTAAGTGCAAAGTTTGCCCAAAATTAGAGAGGGCTAGCTTTCCTATTGGCCAAGTAATGAACACTACAAAAACTAATATTTCGTAATTAACAGGCGCACTTTTAAAAGTGAATATGTTTAAAAAAAAAGTTGTTGCTTAGATACTTTAAGAGGTTTTTAATGGCATTTCGGAAAAGTGAAACCTTTTATTGGCGTCGTGATCTATTGCGTTTTCACTACTATGGCTTTTGCACACTGCATTCGGGCGAAGGTCGTCTGCGCACACACGAACAGCGTTTTCGGAATGAAACGTCTTAGTAGTGCCACTCTGTGCTCCCGGAAAAATACGACTGTCCCGCACCAAGTAGCTCACCGTCCCATGATGCTTTGGGCGTCCATGGTGGCTGAAGTGCAGCGCCGCCAGCTTTCCCTCTAGGTAATAGTAAGAAACTCTATGGCTTTCAGGGTATGACGCGATAGCGTCAATGACTAAATGCCCATATATTCGGAATTGGTCATTATCTGCTATATATGCATTCATAGATCGCTGGGAGCCCTGACACCACTCCGGACGAGGGGTGCAGCGGTTAAGCAATGCTCCAATGCCCCGGTAGGTGGCTATTACAAACACAGCCAATTAACTGAGGCGCTTGTGTGGCCCAGGTTGCCGTCCCCGATCAAACTCTCGCTGCCAATTATTAATTTAACTGCCACCTGCCGCGGTGGGTAGTCTGCTCACAATCTGGTTGGCAAGTTATGATGACGCCACAAGATCACGTAACCTGGGTGTCCCACCTTCCTCCTAGGTTGCTTTTCTGGAGATTTTTCGTGCACGCCGCCGCCGCCGACGACGACGGCGGGTTTTCCCACGGACGGGACCCTTAATGCAATCGCTTTAACAATCTATAGGGCTTCCACACCCCAGGAGAAACCTGCGCCTGGGGCTGCTGGAAAGGAATGGTAAATCATAGGCTCCTCAAAACGAGACGCTTCTGGCTGCATTTGTTCCCTGGCAGTATACTAGAACGCAGCATTCCAGCGACGTAAAGGGCGTTGGTGAACTTTAGACACACGTGGATAGGTAAGGCGTTCACTAAAATTGCCCGACATACTTCCACGCTAAAGAAGCTACAGTTGGGTGAGGTTTCATCAAAACTTGTTCGGTTTCTGGCAGTCGTTTGTACTGATGTCTGCTTTTCACCTTGTCGCCCTTTTCAGATATCTTGTTCTCTTCGCCTCAACATATAAAACCTCGTTACGTTCTCGCTAATCATGTCCAACATTCTTGGACAAAGATTTTGAATGTTGCAAAATTGTAATCTCCTCGTACGGAAAGATTGAAAATAATGGTCCATTCTTCCGATATGTCGCAAACTCTTTCTTTAAAACTGTTTCCACCACTCGCATCGAGCAGTTAAGATGCCCATTGAAAACCGGACGGGAACGCTTTTGACGATAGCAAAAACGTTAACAGCAAAAAAAATGCAAGCCTGTCGATGAGAGATTTGCGGATTTATTGATCGTTATAGTGAAGTCTTCCAATATATGAATAAACTGAGTTCACAGCGTCATTCCCGTTCAAAATGCTTTTGTCCAGATGTGCTTGGTATGTGAGGTGCCCTGTCGCTAGTTCTGCATCTGTGTCACCGTCCATTTATGATATATCCCGGAGCCAAAGTTTCCTCAAGAACAGCCGTAAAGTGCAATCTAGCGGAGATTTTTGCACCATGGAGTGGATCTGTGGGTTCTTTCACAGGGACTCGTCGTGCACATCTTAAATCGCTACTTTTTCAAATGCGCAAGAATTTCAAAACATTTTATGAGCAGGCAGAACCCCCTCACCTATTCCCCCCCCCCGGAATTTCCCTTTCCCTTCAACTTTGAAGCCCGTCCTCACGAATTACTCATTCCCAGAAACTTCGTCATGATATCAGGAAGCCACTGAGAAGCCTCTTCATGTTCCCCGTCTCAAGCATACGTGGGTTCTGCAGGTCGAGTCAGACATCTTGTCTGTCCTCGCACGCGCTGTCGGCATGCAGCCCCGCTGAGCTCGATTTCTGTGCTACTTGCACCTTGACAACAAACCCGCGCATGAGCAAAGGCACCTTGTGCATCTTTGATGTGCTTGTTTGCTTTGTCTGGTGCAATCAGAGTTGCGTCATCTGTTCTTATTTTCCCCGGAAAGTTGATAGCGGACGAAGAGAAAACAAAACGAGAAAGCGATTGTCCCATGCTGCGACGTCGCCGAGTTCCTGTCGCAGCCCGCCTATAACTCCTTCTTTCTCTTGGTTTGTTCGCGATATGCTGAAACTAAATGCGCCGCCGCGCACGGCGGATCGCGTGACGCATGGCGCGCATGCTCGATCGCTGCGGTAAGTAGGGGTTTTAGCGGTATTGGATCCTGTGCGACGTCTGGCGGCGGTGGTAGGAGGCCGTGGTGACGCTTGACAGCGCGTTGGGTGAGTGGGCGCGGTCGTCTATGCGAGACAACACTGGCCTTTTAAACGCGTCGCGCTTCACAGGGTGTTCAAAACTTGGCTTTTAGCGTTTTTTTTTTTCGCAGGAAAAGTTGAACAGTACATCAGAGCCTTTTTTTTGTAAGAGGATTGTAAGGCCAGGCCGACACAAAGGGTGAAAATAATTGTTTCAGCCAGTTTATTGAATGAATAAAATCAACTCAGGAAATTCTAGTCACTGCACTTAGCGTGCACGTTTATATCTGAAACCTGAAGGCAGTAGCATCCCTTGACGATTACATTTTGGTAGCAGTCTCCTAGCACATCGTAGTTCCAAGATATTCGCCCCCAGATTTACAACTCTGTCAGTGGAATGTAAATTACCGATAAAGGCCCTTCCCCATGTAAGCACCCCCTCCTCTTGTCATTGCCAAGGGACTCTTGCGGCTGCGGCTTCCAGCCCGCCGGTGGTCGAGCTGGGCTGGCCGATCATGGAGCAGCGTTAAAGGGGCCGCGAAACACATTCCCAGTGCATTGTTTTCCCGTTGGTTACATAGAATGAGCTATAGTGATGCTATTAGCATTGGTCGTATTGCGTATATGCCGGTTTTTAATATTTTAGTTAGCTCGCAAGCACAAATTCATGACGCTGATGGTGTCACCACACAGTGGTGGTTTTCAGCAGTGGGTGTTACATCACCGAGTGGGAGCTTGATGATTAGACAAACAGTAAATATACTGCAAACTGTGTTAATTAATGAATATACGTTATGCCATGTTTTGCAGCTTTCTATTAGATCAACAAGACCAACACGTTTGCCTTACGTAAAAGCACTTCAAAGGAATCAAAATAGCAACAAAAAAAAACACCAGGGGCTCTGGCTGTTGTTCTGCATCGAAGTACTATGCACCTCTCTGTACACATCTATGAAATAGGAAACATCTATGTATCTGAGGACGGCTTGGCGGAATCGGCGTGATCGAGCCATTGCATTCTACAAGCGTTCGTTTCGGCCCCAAGGAAGGATACAAAGAAAAGAGACATAGTAGTAGTGGTTTATTGGTACATTTAATATGGAAGGTAAAAGAATGTTTGTTGCCCCGGCATCTGCTATCGCAGCTGGAAGCACCTGAGCTGGGGCAGCGAAAGAAAAGAGACATTCGTTTCGCCTTTACCAGTGCGCATCGGCAGCTTGAGGAGTATCACCGGGCGGAGCCGCCAGATGGCGCCACTTTCCCGTCATCAGGCCGCAGTGGCAGGGCACGGCCCGCGGGGACGGTAGCGGCCCGCGCTATGCTACAAAGTATCTCGCGCTCGAGTTTCGATAAGTCTGGGAAGGACATTGATCAATGTTCCCCTCTGTGTCATTGACGTGACGATGAAGCATCGCTGGACCAGCTGGGCGTCTACGTGGTTATTGTAACCATAAAAACGACGCTGCCAGCTTTGTCAAGAATGAGTTACAGCGAACAGGCAAACGTGATGTACAAACTTCCGCGACGTGCTCAGAGAGGTTGTTTTGATTAGTCCCCTCCCAACGTCATCATTGCGAGAGCGAAATTGGAACGGGAAGCCCCGCCAAAATCGAGTTCAGGGCAGCCTTTTGTTTGCTTGTATTTTGAAATTCCTTCATTGAATAACTCCTGTTTTTATGCATCGATTCCTGTAATTTTTTTTTGAGTCAGCATATGTGTGACATAACGAATCCACCTGAAGTATAGCCGGCATCCCTTCAAGCAGTGTTTCGTAGCCCCTTTAACATAGGCACGGAGGAGCCACGCCGACGCCGCGTGGTAGCACAAAATGGGTGGGTCGAACGGGTTACGCTTTCCCCAGTCGCATGACTTTTCCTATGGAGCCTCAGCGCTGCAGCACCGTCTAGCTTGAGGCCGAAAAGGAAAGCTATTCTTGCAAAGTCCTCTTGGGTGGCGACTTCAATATGCCGTCAAAAAACTGGAGTAGCGATTTCCCTTTACAAGCAAAGGTGAACCTTTTGTTGACCTTGTAATATTTGATGACTTAGCTCAGTTGGTACAAGTGCCTACCAGAATTCAAAACGATAAGCTTCAATTTTAGACCTATTTCTTGTAAGCAATGCAGTGCTCAACTGTAATCCGAAGTACATATTTTTGATGGAATATCTGACCACAAAATGATATCTTTAAGAGTTCAACTTCGCCGTACCACTGACAATGAAGAAAAAAAAGCTTCGTTCCAAACTTTTCGCGCGCCGAAGACGTCGATATCTTAGACGCCATGGATAGGTCGCTGTTAGATTTTAACTCGCTTTCTGAATCAAGCACATGCTGTGTGAATGAGCTATGGTCTTTCTCTAAGAAGTTAGTCCTGAAATGCGTCAAGAAATTTGTTCCCATGAAGCTAAGTATAAAGCAGCGCGAACGTCCATGGATGACGAAGAAAATAGTACGGCTAGGGCGGAAAGCTAAACGAATAAGAAAACAGCACCGTCAGCGTCCAACAGAGATTAACACCAGTAAACTTTCTAACGTACGCCTCCAACTAAAAATGGCCATTAAAATTGCAAAGGAATACTACCAAAGTGTATATTGGAAAAATTATCTGCTTTCCTCCCCAATTAAGTTTTGGCGACTCTTTTCTTCGAAAAAACAGCCCTTATCCAGTTTCTGTACAGACGGAGAAACTGTATCAGATAAATGTTTGATTGCAAAGACTTTGAATCAGTTCTTTTGTTCGGTGTTTACAAATGACGACGGTCGAAAGCCAAGCTTTAATCCTTCAGTTGAGTGCCCACCCATTGACAATACCTCAGTGACTGAAAGAGGCATTTTATCTCTCTTGTTAAATCTAAATATTAAGAAATCGCCTGGAATGGACGGCATACCTACTGCTTTTCTCATGAGATACGCCGAGTGGTGCTGAAAGTATTTGTGTATTCCGTTTAATAACTCTTTATCGTGTGCAGCACTTCCAAATGACTGGAAGTATGCAAAGGTTACCTCAATACCCAAAACAGAAAACCGGTCGCTTATCACTTCGTACAGACCAATTTCATTGCTGCCCACATGCACGAAAACACTTGAACATATTATATTCAAACATATTTCGGTCTTTCTGAATGACAACATCATAATTGATTCCAGGCAGCATGGGTTTCGAAAGGGATTATCTACAACAACCCAGCTTCTGGAAACCATTTACGAATTCGCAGCAATTTCAGACAAGCAGAGTGAAATTGACATGATATTCAAGATTTCGAAAAGGCATTTGACCGTGTGTCTCATCCTAAACTACTTTTAAAACTACAGCCAATACTCAAAAATGATCTGCTGCTTGCATGTATTTCTGCATATTTGTCATCACGGCGACAGAGAGTGTTTATTGATGATGTGCGCTCTGACTCAGCACCGGTACAGTCGGGCATTCCACAGGGATCCGTCCTTAGCCCCCTTTCCTTTCTAATCTTCGTCAATGACTTAATACAAGTGGTGAACGTGAAAATAAGGTTATTTGCAGATGACTGCATACTATATAAAGAAACCAATAACTGCAATGACCAGGTTTGTTTGAATTCATCATTAGCCAACGAAGAAGCATGGTGCGCCGCATGGCAAATGACTATTAATGCAAAGAAAGCGGGCGCTATGTCAATCACGCGAAAACGAAACCCTTTAAAATTTTCTTACAGCATCGGTGGTAATATTCTGTCCACGGTCAGCAGCTACAAATACTTGTGTATCGTAATTACATCTGACATCAGATGGAACGAGCACATATCGTATATTTCAAAAAAAAAAAAGCAATGCGCAAGCTTGGTTACTTGAGGAGGTCGCTTCGACAGTCAACGCAAGAAATCCGTCTTTTAACGTACAAAACGTACATTAGACCAATTCTTGAGTACGGCTCAACAGTATGGGATCCGTATACCCAGAAAAACGTAACACAGTTAGAAAGCATTCAAAGAAAATCGGTTAGATTTGTATTCAACTGTTACAACTGGCGAATATCTCCGACGGTTCTTCTAAACAACGCAAACATAGAAACATTAAAATTGAGATGGTATAGGGACAGATTGAAATATATGTACTTACTATATCATGATATGCTGGGAATAGATAAGGATGTGCACATTAATTTAGTTTCTAAGCATCCAACACGATCTAATAATTTGAAAAAATTAAAAGAATTTTCTTGCAGGACTAACGTGTTTAAAAACTCGTTTTTTCCACGGACAGTAAGTGAGTGGAATGCGCTCACCTCGAGTAAAGTGGAATGCCCGACGGTCCAGTCATTCTGCGGCATGCTTAACAGTATTGAGACAAAATAGCATTACCATCTTGTCGTTATGCGCAATACCTTAAATGCTTCATATGGATGATTGTTTTCATTGTTTGTATATTTCGTTTCTTGCTCAAGTGATCGAGCATGCGTGGTTGTGTCGTGCTGCTGTGTACGCGCCTTGTTGTTTTGGTCGCGCTTTACTTTTCGTTACTATTATTACTGCTTGATTTCGTCTTTCCTTCTCACTTGAATTCTTGTGATGCTTTTTTGTTATGTGCATTTACTTGATGTATTATTGATATGCCCACTCCTGCCTAAGGCCTCAAACGGAGGCCGGCAGTATCTAGTAAATAAATAATAAATAAAATAAATAAAAACCAATGTTTCTAGCCTCGGTGTGCATCTGTATTTCAGCAACTGGGAAGGACCGCGTTTGGCCAGTAGTTTACTGTAATTACGCATGTACGACGCATGTTAGCGCTCCTTGTTTACAGGTTTTTTGTTTTTCAAACTTTGAATGGTAAAAAATATGATATTTTTAACCTAGAAACGAGTGGAATTCTAGCTCCTTTTTAGCTATTATGAATATTTTAAAGTCACGTGAATGATTCAAATAATTAACCATGTGTGCTTGCTTTTTCTCCCGGGGAGAAAATGTTGCAAGCGATAAAAAGTGGGTATGCTCCGCGACCCTAGACTTGCTCTAACGACGCGGCAAGAGAACACGGTAAAGTGGAAGCATCTTTTCATGAGACTCGTTTTTCGCGCCTCGAGGTGTGTGCAGCGAGCGACGCGCCACAATGCGCGCGCAGAGACCCGCGAACATGCAGGCGCCCTCATTCGTAGCGAACGCCAGCGGCGAAACAGGCGAACGCCGCACATGGAGTTCACCAGGCGTATTGTTTGAAGCGCGAGAGTGAGGTTGAAGGCTGTAGCACACGGGACGCTCTCGCAGCGAGCGCCCGTCGAAGATAGAAGCATAGGGTGCGGCCCCGCAGCCGCTACGTGGACTGAAGCCGTGGGCCGTGTATTTTTGAAAACGACTGTACATTCGACAGGGGTAGGCTCGAAAGCATAAAATGCTGCGAAGCAGGCAGGGAACTGAGAAGGAATCAGCCTGGCTACACGCAAAGCCTATCTATAGAAATGCCTAGTGCGTAACGGGGCATAGAATAAAACATTTCTGAGTTCTGTCTGGATAGAGTTTTTCGCGTGCGGATAGACACACAAAGGTTGTGTTGAAGTCCATGAAGCCCTTTTCGCCTGCATTGATTGTAAATCTCCGTGATATCATAAATTTGTAAGCGCGTCCCATTTTGCCTCATGAACTGCCTGATTTTGCCTCGCGGGGTTGTTCAAAACGCGATGTTTTGAAATTTTTAGTCTGATTAAATTTTACGGTGTTCTCCTTCAGCTGGCCTTGCATATTTACCAAGCGTGACGGCTGGATGGTAGCAAATGACTGCAAAATATTTGTTCAGTGATACTTGTTAATCATGATACAATTGTAACAGCGCAAGGCCCAAGGCCGAAGAAGAGATCAGAGGAAAGGAGGAAACGGACAACACAGCGCTGACCATTTCCTCCTTTCCTCTGCTCTCTTCTTTGGCCTTCGGCCTTGCGCTGTTTCAATCATATCATACATAACCAACTCGCCCATCAGTTCGTGCTTTCGAGCTCTTTAATCTTGTCCAAAATTCTCTTAAAAATTTTTGAAAATGGGAGAATAGTGAGATCCTTTAATGGAAATATTGAAGGCAATGGTCCATTCTTCTTATATATAGCAAAATCGTTCTTTTGAAGTGCTTCCATCGATCGCATCGAACAGTTAAGACTACAAGAGAATACCAATGGGGAGCCTTTTGATGATGGCAAAAAAGACAATAGAAAAAAAAATGTAAGACTGCCGTCGGGTGATCTGCGGATTTATTCATTGTTATAGTGAAATCTTACATTAAATGAAAAAAAAAATGCGTTCATTAGCGGTTTCCCGCTTAAAAATGCTGTTGTCCGGAACAGTTTGGTATGAATAAAAATAATGCGATTATTTTCAAGCTTGTGTTGCGTTTTGCCCCCTTCTCTCCGAAGTACAGCGAGCGTCTCAGTGTCCTGAGAAAAATATCAGAAGGAGCTGAACCCCTGGATTTGTACTCATCCACCACTTATGCTATACGACAAACTGTCGAATTAAAAAGCAGCACCTACCTGGAATTTTTTGCAGACCAAGATGTTTACACAGTTGCAAAATATGTAAAAGTATGGCGGGCTGGCGAACTCTGAGGCTGAGCGTCAGCTGAGGTTCTGAGATCGATTGGCCGTTAGATTTGAACTGAATAGCTTTTTTAATAATAGGCACCACTGATTTACATGATAGTAGATAAAAGAAAAAAAAACATGTTTGTTTTGCACTACTCTCGGAACAGTACAGCATAAGAGAAGTGAAGTGGCCGCTGATATTATTTTCTTTTCAAAATCCTTAATGATAAATGCGGAGACAATCATGCCTCGCCAAAGAATCCAATCATAGAGGAACACAATCGCCACACGAGCGAAGTTCGTGAAATGCTGTGATGCGATGGCGTACTAACCTTACTTGTTTACCTTGGTCAACCTTGTTTACGTACGGCGGCTACGCTCGAGCATGAAAGTGCCACTAGTGGTGGTGAAACACAACATGATGACTAAAGCAAAGCATCCATTCTACACAGGCAATGCACTTAATGCGATGCACCGTATCGCAGCTGTTCGTGTTCGAAGAGTGTTGTTTGTTGTTTCGAATACTGCACAGCACTCCGCGAACCCTGAAGGAGCGAAACGATAAAACAAAAAACGGCGACGTCTCCATGAACCGCTGACATGTACGGCAAATGTGTCTCAGCGTTTACAAAAACGCCCCATTTTTGTTTTTATTATCACCGCTGGTTTGGAGTTTGCACGAAGATGTAGGGGGCGAATTCTTCGGAACGGTTAATGCTGACTACTGTGAAATATATTTGTAGCTCTATCACTCCGTTTAATATCTTCCCTTTGCGCTGTCCTGAATGCTGGTGGTGTCTCCTTACACTAAGCCTATGCGCTTCACTTGGTAAGCGAGCGTCAGCTTACCTTGTTAAGGGGCTAGTTGGTGCATTAGTATTAAAGGTTAAAAAGGCACAAAAATACGCACACTAAAACTAGGCATAGAGACATAGTGTCTGTGTGCGTTGCGTTCTTAGTGTGCGTGTCTTTTTATAAAGTGGCGGAAAAGGCGAAGAACAAAAGCATTCAAAGTATTAAATAGAGATTTTTAAAACCCAGGAAGATATGTCGGTGCCGTCTATGCACGTGGACTGCACAGCAAGCCGAACATTGTATGCGGGATAGTCGTTTGAAATATAGCTAATTATAATAAAATAAACTTTTTAGGCTGTGGTTTTAAGGTAAAAAAACACTATATTGCGATATAGAACACCGTCAACGTCGAAAGCGATCAAAACTTTTTTAAATTTCCGAATCGGCAACGTTGTACAAGATATTAAATGCGAAAAAAATGCCTGGGAACATTCTTGAAGTTGATTTACATTTCCCCACATTGCACATTACACAAATGTCGTCGTTGAACGTGGTGTCCCCACGGAAACATCAACATCTTCTGCGTCGTGAGGAAAATGCAGGAGCGTGAACTGAAGACACGGACGAAGTACGAGGAAGCAAGGAGCGCTGACTCTCGAAAGGCTTTATTTGACGGCACCATGCATGAACCAACAAGCCTAGCTACAGGTACTGGTCATTTTCTACGTCAAAAGGCACATGAACTGTTGCATGAATATTTCCAGCATTATAAACTCTAGCGATGCATTTGATCAGTTTGCAACGTGGCAAAGCCACCCTAACGAGTTCCCAAAATCGCGTTTTCACGTTAGATATCTCGAACCAAAATGCCGATTTCGGCATTTTACAAACCGAACTCGCTTTCAGCGTTGACGGCCTTCAATTTCGCAGTCTAACCTCGCACCCTAAGGCAGTTAATTTTAACTAAGAAGTCAATTAATCGGCGTTTAAACACACTTAATCACGTAAATGTCCTCCTTTTCGCAGAATCCCCTTGCAAAGGCCGCACCGTAGTATCTCAAAAAGGCTTTTAAATAGGGGTGTGCGAATATTCGAAATTTTCGAATATAATTCGAATATTATATTTTCAGTATTCGTATTCGATTCGAAATCCACGTATTCGTGTTGTTTCGAATATTCGACACGACGCGAATATTCGTATCTAGCCGAATATTCTAATGCGAGTACTGGCGTTCATTGCGCTCCTCAAGTCTTATCGACAGAGACATAACAACATGGCGGCGCCCGTAGTAATGCGTAACGTTGGGCCATGCAGTAGCTGACTGCGCTGGTGAGCTTCTTTGTGGCTATACCTGTGAGCTGGTATAGTCAAAGCTGTGCACGAAATACCTCGCAATACGTGCCAGTTCAGTGTCAATTGAGAGGGCATTTTCTGTGGCTGGAGAAGTCGTTTCAGCTGGAAGTTAACTACTTCTGCCTGACCATGTGGAGCAGCCGGTTTTCCTTCACGACAACCTTTTATCTTCATCCCAGCAACGTGCTTTTGTGCTTATGGCAAGCTAGCCTTGATCAATGCTATGTACTAGCCATCTTCTCTGATATTTCCACTCTTGTAAGAACAATGTTCGGGACTGATACTTTTTTGCGCAGCCACACACACCTTTAGTGCTCATTTCAGCACTGATAGTTGACCTGTGATGTTCTTAGGTGCTCAAATACATGTTTTGTAGTGGTTAAATGCGTCTGTCCTTGATTATTCGATATTCGTTTCGATATTCGGAACCAAGTATTCGTATTCGATTCGTATTCGAAAAATTTGATATTCGCACACCCCTACTTTTAAATTAAAAATCTGTATCGAATAACTTACAATACTTCGTAAAATGGGCAGCACGTTAGGGGCAATTTGTGCTATCTTCAATCCTATCGCAAAAACTTCTGCGCGTTTCAGATTTCTTTATTCAGCATTTCTTTCGTATAAAAAACGGAAAGGAAACAGATACTTTATTGTGCTGATTTTCTGGCCACAGTGGGCTGATTGTGAGTGGTTTTTGTGTACATGCCACATGCTTTCGGAAACAAGTTCAGTTTGTAGTCGGCGGCCGTTCGACTTCTGTGTTTTTCATTAGACCTCATGCTTTGCGTAATTTTTGCATTGTTTTCATAACCCAGCTTCTCGCTGAATCAATTTCCGTGAAGCTTCAACGCCGATCGGAGCGCTGTTCAGCAGCAGAAGTGGCGCGAATCGACCGGTGTTGAGACCGGATGGCGGCTTGCACAGCGCTACGAGTACGACTCAGTTTTCTCGAGCACGTCGAAGAAAGCGGGCGGGAATTTCGAAACATCTGCGGCTCGCGCGCCTGCTTTGAAGATCCCACGCCAGGTGGCGTTCGTTCACTGTATGGTAGTCCGGGGAATCCCCAAGGTCGTCTCAGCGCTGTGACATTCTATAACTCATGCCAAGAAGTTGCCTCAACCTGAACCACCGAAGTATTGCATCTGAAAGGGACCAACTGAAGTAATAATGAACAGGGTAGAGAACGCAAAGACAGTTCGGTACGAAACAAGGTAGAGGGGAAAAGGAAAAAAATCGAGATGAAGTTTAGCCAGAAGATTGGGGTCGTGGGGGTGGCCAGCCTTGCAAAGGTTCCAGAGGTCTCTCATATGTATGCTGACCTTGGCGCATGGACTTCATAGCTGGCTTCATGAGAGTATGTGCATTGTGTTTCCTGAGTACATCTGGATTTTTTTTTGTTAAATTGCTTATGTTCAGTGTTTTGTTTAAAGCGACCTGAATAGTTTTACGAGGCTTTTTTGTGCGCATTGGATGTATGGCCTGTGTAATATACAGGGTGTTCAACATTAGGTTTTCATGATTTTGTAGAAGCAAGAGGTGAGTAGGGCTCCAAAGCGTTTTTTTCTCGTATGCTACTAGGAGGACACAGAGTGGGAAGATAAATGTCACTGTCAATCCTATAATTAAGCAAACCATAAAGCCTTTAGTCACCGCGCTTGGTGGGCAAGTTTGGCAACTTATAGGCGGTCGTATTCTATATACTACTCCATTTGGTGGAATTATAGCAGTACACCCGTATCACGGAATATACACTTTCTGATCTAGAACTTCGTCTGAGTAATTACGCATGAAACCCGGCTACATCAATCGCAAAACACCTGCTAGTGTAATCCAGTTCCTGTATATGGCGCTTTGTCTACGAACTGCGCAAAGCACACAATAATGTGATAACGTTACCCCTTCACTTTTCGCCGGCAAAATCGCAGAAACGTATAGCAGTGATATGCTCCTGGCAAAGCGGACATTCTGAACTTTCATTTCAATTCCATCACTTGATGAAAAATGCGATCTTGATAGGTTATATGCGTTGAATAGCGAAAACGCCGGTGAATCACGGACCTTAGGTTTTTGTGAGTAGTATTGCAAACCCGGCCTGTGATTTTCTAACGCCCGCTTCATGCTTTACGATGCCGCAGCGTTCTGAGTGTAGTTTCTAAACACACAGAAAGCAGTCAGCTCCGGGTTTAGTTGCACGACCAACACACGGTGCATAAGCGCCGGGAAAATGTTTCTATACGCAGTGTCGGTCTCCTTCTCTGGGGAGTTCCGGTCTCTTCGATTGCGAACTATGATTTTCATGCGGCCTATGTATGTGCTGGATTAATAATAAAATCAGTCGCGAGTCCGCGCTTGTCCCGTTCCCTGTCTCGTCCCTGTCTGGTTCGCGCATTGTATCTGTGAAAATATTTAAATGGATTCTCAGCAAAAATAAAGCCATAAAATTTGGCAATATCTTTCGCACGAAGTTAACAACCCGTCTGAATAATAAACTGCAGCAAACTGAAATAGAAATACATTGTTCTTCATCGTAATGCAAGTGAATAAAAAATGAAGACTTCGAACGTTATACAAATTAATATGTCGCAAATAGCAAGCCGAGGACATTGTGATAAACCAGTATGCTAAAACAACAGCAATTCCGAAAAACCGAACACAAGCGCCAATCTAATTACGGGAATGCGTTCAGTACGCAGCATTACATGAAATTCGCGGCACACAGCAAGAGCCGCTCTTTATTTTGCGGTCTGTAACGCAATATGCATTTTCATCACGGGGATGACATGCGATATACGCACGATAGATGTGAGATGTATTTCACAGTTGCTTGGCTGCTCTCTTTTACTTTTATTGAGACAGGCTGTAATGTTTTGAATGCTACGCATGCGAACAAAATAGACGGTTCGTAATAATTAGAGGTGGCGTTAGGCCTGGAATGTAACCGGTCATTGACGTCCTTACCTTGCTCTGTCATGCTTGCTCTTTTTTTACCTCTCATTCATGGCCGGGTAAGCAGCCTCATCAAGCGTATCTGGTATAGTACATTCATCACCCAGGAGGCTAGAATCTAGCCCCATTCATTTAATATCGCATCATCTTCCGCCTACACTGCTCGCAGTACCCAAAAATCTGCGCTACTATTCCATTTTACTTCATCTTACCCTATGTTACACATATTATGAACCTTTGCATCACTAACGCAGTGTTCCCACGTCGTACGGAAGTTGTGCGAGTGTCGGTGTTTTTTCAGGAAGGCAATAGGAATAATTTTTCCAGTTATAGGCCGATGTCAATTTTGCCAATATTTTCTAAGTTATTTGTGAAGGTTATCCAAAGACGTTTGGTTTTCTTCAAAAAAGAACAGAATTTTAACTGGTTCATAATTTGGTTTTCGATAACGCTCACTGAGTTTGCGTTACTAAAAACCGAATAAATTCATGTGAAAAGAGCTTGAAAATGGCAGGACAGTGATTGGTATCTTCATACATTTCACCAAAGCTTTGGACTTGATAAACGATGACTTACTCATCTGTAAACTTTATTGTTATTGTATACATGGGCACGCTGCATCGCTCTTGAAATAATATCTGCAGCACCGCAAACAAGCAGCAACCGTAAACGGCTTGCTTTCTCAAATACTATCCATCTCCGGCGGAGTTCCGCAAGGAAGTATATTAGGCCTCTTTCTTTCTTGAACATTTAAATTAATGATATGGACCGTATTGCACCACTAGTGCAGTTTTAAGTTACGCACACGACACAAGCTTATTTCGTACCGGGAGATAACATTCACTAATAAAGTTAGCCAATCACACATTAGCAGTTAGACAGATGGACTGAAAAACATACATTTCAACTAAACATTACTACAACGAAAGTTATCGTTTTCAGAGCTAAGAATAAACGCGTCCATTTAGCCAGGCAGATTCGTTTCGGGTCTGTTCCTTTACGAGTCGTATATTTATTTAACATTAAGCGTCATTTTCAAAGACAAGGATGTGCTGGGATGATTATGTCGATGAACTTGTTACAAAACTGTTGCAAGTTATGGCTATCGCATGGTTAGAGAACAGCGCAGGGACAAGACACAAGGAACATTCAAAAACACACACGGGCGCTCGGTATCGGTATCGTTTGCCGAAATCGGTACCAATGAATGAGAAAATTACGATATATCGATCTCTGTTGCATTTTCGCTTAGATTACGGCATTTTAATTAGGGGCTCGACAACACAGGAAAACTTGCGGAAACATGGACTACAAAAAGCTTTTTACGCGTAGTTGAACATGTACTCCTATTACACTACACTATTCAGTTTTTCTTGAAGTATAAAATAATCCCAGTAATAAAGCTTACTGGCTAGACCCTACGTCACGCGTATAAACCAAAACTTTTGAAGAATACATACTTTCTTCGAACACTGACTGACCGATAAAAATCAGAACAAGGATCTGAAACCCGCAACCGAGATCCTTGGGAGCTTAATTAACATATACAGAACTAGATATGGCCTGCCCACATCAGAAAACAGATTGCCGCGCCTACTTAACAGTTTCTCCCAAATAATTATTTTTTCTTCAGAGTCATCATTTCAGGACTTACTTTTACACTTCTTTGCTTAAATCCGGAATAACCTTGTGACTACGGCGATTTATTACATATAAAAGTGCAGCGTTTGTTTGAAAGAAAAATGTCTACATCCTACTTTATGTCCCCTGTCATATGCTTTTTCTTTGTTTTTCCGCTCCTTTTCTACCTGTATGCAATATCATGCATTGTAATCATTACTATGGCGTAATCTTTATTTTGTGACCCACATTTTTCTGGTCGAAATACTGGTCATAGTTGTATTCGGGACCGATAGTTTGCCACTGACAAAGTGGGGGCTTGAGGCTCTGTAGAGCTGCCATATGGCAGTTTTTACTTATAAGCCCCTGCCATTATCTACATTGTGATGACAAATAAAGTATTATCATTATTTGCTTTTGTACGCCAAAAACAACCATACCGCCGATCAAAACAAGACAAAGACTCTATGCTTCAAAAACCGACTGAAGAATGGAGCCACTGTCATTCCTGTGTTTCTTCATCGCCAAGAC